>NC_069503.1:1083789409-1084084409 GCF_027579735.1 Bombina bombina
GGCACCGAGAACCTTTGTAAAAATTCTTGGAGCTGTAGCTAGGCCAAACGGCAGAGCCACAAACTGGTAATGCTTGTCCAGGAAAGAGAATCTCAGGAACTGATAGTGATCTGGATGAATCGGAATATGCAGATATGCATCCTGTAAATCTATTGTGGACATATAATGCCCTTGCTGAACAAAAGGCAAGATAGTCCTTACAGTTACCATTTTGAATGTTGGTATCCTTACATAACGATTCAATATTTTTAAATCCAGAACTGGTCTGAAGGAATTCTCCTTCTTTGGTACAATGAAGAGATTCGAATAAAACCCCAGCCCCTGTTCCAGAACTGGAACTGGCATAATTACTCCAGCCAACTCTAGATCTGAAACACATTTCAGAAATGCTTGAGCTTTCACTGGATTTACTGGGACACGGGAAAGAAAAAATCTCTTTGCAGGAGGTCTTATCTTGAAACCAATTCTGTACCCTTCTGAAATGATGTTCTGAATCCAAAGATTGTGAACAGAATTGATCCAAATTTCTTTGAAAAAACGTAACCTGCCCCCTACCAGCTGAGCTGGAATGAGGGCCGCACCTTCATGTGGACTTAGAAGCTGGCTTTGCTTTTCTAGAAGGCTTGGATTTATTCCAAACTGGAGATGGTTTCCAAACTGAAACTGCTCCTGAGGAAGAAGGATCAGGCTTTTGTTCTTTGTTGAAACGAAAGGAACGAAAACGATTATTAGCCCTCTTTTTACCCTTAGATTTTTTATCCTGTGGTAAAAAAGTTCCTTTCCCACCAGTAACAGTTGAGATAATAGAATCCAACTGAGAACCAAATAATTTGTTACCCTGGAAAGAAAGGGAAAGTAGAGTTGATTTAGAAGACATATCAGCATTCCAAGTTTTAAGCCATAAAGCTCTTCTAGCTAAAATAGCTAGAGACATAAACCTGACATCAACTCTGATAATATCAAAAATGGCATCACAGATAAAATTATTAGCATGTTGAAGAAGAATAATAATATTATGAGAATCATGATCTGTTACTTGTTCCAACCAAAAAGTTGAAGCTGCAGCAACATCAGCCAATGATATAGCAGGTCTAAGAAGATTACCTGAACACAGATAAGCTTTTCTTAGAAAGGATTAAATTTTCCTATCTAAAGGATCCTTAAACGAAGTACCATCTGCCGTAGGAATAGTAGTACGTTTAGCAAGGGTAGAAATAGCCCCATCAACTTTAGGGATTTTGTCCCAAAATTCTAATCTGTCAGATGGCACAGGATATAATTGCTTAAAATGTTTAGAAGGAGTAAATGAATTACCCAAATTATTCCACTCTCTGGAAATTATTTCAGAAATAGCACCAGGAACAGGAAAAACTTCTGGAATAACCACAGGAGATTTAAAGACCTTATCTAAACGTTTAGATTTAGTATCAAGAGGACCAGAATCCTCAATTTCTAAAGCAATTAGTACTTCTTTAAGTAAAGAACGAATAAATTCCATTTTAAATAAATATGAAGATTTATCAGCATCAACCTCTGAGACAGAATCCTCTGAACCAGAAGAGTCATTAGAATCAGAATGATGATGTTCATTTAAAAATTCATCTGTATAAAGAGAAGTTTTAAAAGATTTTTTATGTTTACTAGAAGGAGGAATAACAGACATAGCCTTCTTGATGGATTCAGAAACAAAATCTCTTATGTTATCAGGAACACTCTGAACATTAGATGTTGATGGAACTGCAACAGGTAATGGTACTTTACTAAAGGAAATATTATCTGCATTAACAAGTTTGTCATGACAATTAATACAAACAACAGCTGGAGGAACAGCTACCAAAAGTTTACAGCAGATACACTTAGCTTTGGTAGTTCCAGCACCAGACAGCGATTTTCCTGTAGTATCTTCTGACTCAGATGCAACGTGAGACATCTTGCAATATGTAAGAGAAAAAACAACATATAAAGCAAAATTGATCAAATTCCTTAAATGACAGTTTCAGGAATGGGAAAAAATGCCAAGGAACAAGCTTCTAGCAACCAGAAGCAATGAAAAATGAGACTTAAATAATGTGGAGACAAAAGCGACGCCCATATTTTTTTAGCGCCAAATAAGACGCCCACATTATTTGGCGCCTAAATGCTTTTGGCGCCAAAAATGACGCCACATCCGGAACGCCGACATTTTTGCCACAAAAGAACGTCAAAAAATGACGCAACTTCCGGCGACACGTATGACGCTGGAAACAGAAAAGATTTTTTGCGCCAAAAAAGTCTGCGCCAAGAATGACGCAATAAAATGAAGCATTTTCAGCCCCCGCGAGCCTAACAGCCCACAGGGAAAAAAAGTCAAAATTTTTTAAGGTAAGAAAAATGATTGATTCAAATGCATTATCCCAAATATGAAACTGACTGTCTGAAAATAAGGAATGTTGAACATCCTGAGTCAAGGCAAATAAATGTTTGAATACATATATTTAGAACTTTATTAAAAAAGTGCCCAACCATAGCTTAGAGTGTCACAGAAAATAAGACTTACTTACCCCAGGACACTCATTTACATGTTTGTAGAAAGCCAAACCAGTACTGAAACGAAAATCAGCAGAGGTAATGGTATATATATATATAAGAGTATATCGTCGATCTGAAAAGGGAGGTAAGAGATGAATCTCTACGACCGATAACAGAGAACCTATGAAATAGACCCCGTAGAAGGAGATCATTGAATTCAAACAGGCAATACTCTCCTCACATCCCTCTGACATTCACTGCACGCTGAGAGGAAAACCGGGCTCCAACCTGCTGCGGAGCGCATATCAACGTAGAATCTAGCACAAACTTACTTCACCACCTCCATAGGAGGCAAAGTTTGTAAAACTGATTTGTGGGTGTGGTGAGGGGTGTATTTATAGGCATTTTGAGGTTTGGGAAACTTTGCCCCTCCTGGTAGGAATGTATATCCCATACGTCACTAGCTCATGGACTCTTGCTAATTACATGAAAGAAAGAAATATTGTATAAATATGCTTTTACATGTTTTCATCTACTTAATGGCAAAGGGCCCAATGCAATTAAATATATATGTCTTTATATTTATACATATGTATTTATGTGTTAATATGTGTATATATGTCTGAATTTACACATATAAATACATAAATACATCTGTACACACACATTGTTTTTATATATATATATATATATATATATATATATATATGGACACACACACACACACACAGTTGTAATCAAAATTATTCAACCTTCATTGCAAATCAGACTTTCAGCTGCTTGCAATGAACAAATCAAACAAAAGCAACTGAAATAGCTCAACAAAACGAATGCTTCACAATCCCTCACAAAAGCACAAATATGCAAATCAGGTGTTGTCTCAAGCACATCTGATGCAACTAATAAAGGGCTTCATTAGTTGCACCAGGTGTGCTTGAGCTAGAACACATGAAATACCTGAACTGTCTAGGGGTTTATTGAGTGTCACGTTTGACTGCATGTTAGAAATATGACAAAAGAATAGTCCAAAAAGTTAAGAGATCATCCTCCTTCACAAACCAGGAAGGATAGCGAAAAAAAGATAGCGAAGGCACTGAATGGTTCTAGAGACACCGTTGGAAGCATAGTTTGCAAGTTCAAAGTTAAAGCAACAGTGGTTACACTACCTGGACGGGGCAGAAAAAGCAAGCTATCAACAGCTGGAACCAGATTTCTGAGAAAGTTGAGAAAAACCCTTGAGTGACTGCAAAAGAAACACAGCAGGACTTTGTGGCAACAGGCACTGAGCTTTGCACAGTAAGGCGAGTACTAAACTTGGAAGGTTTCCATGCCGGAACTCCAAGACATACACCACTACTTACCCAAAAGCTACAATATGTTCAAAATCATATAAATAAGCCATATAAGTTTTGGGATTCTGTGGAGCAATGAAACAAAACTGGAGCTTATGTGTGGAGGAAGAAGAATGAAGCATACGCTGAAAAGAACACTCTGCCTACAGTTAAGCATGGTGGTGGCTTGGTGATGCTCTGGGGCTGCTTTGCATCCTCTAGCACTGGAAACCTGCAGCATGTGGAAGGCAAGGTGGATTCATTGAAGCATCAGTTAATCCTTGAAGAAAATGTCATGCCGTCTGTGAGGAAGCTGAAGCTTGGGCGTCATTGGACCTTCCAACAGGACAATGATCCCAAGCATACCTCAAATTCCACCAAGTCCTGGAAGATTCTACAGTGGCCATCACAGTCACCTGACTTGAATCCCATAGAAAAACTCTGGTGGGATTTGAAGAAGGCGGTTGCAGCAGGCAAACCCAAAAATATTACTGAACTGGAGGCTATTGCTCATGACGAATGGGCTATGATTCCACAGGAACGCAGCCAGAAGCTAGTGTCTGGCTATGCATCTTGTTTGCAGCAGGTCATAACAGCAAAAGGGTGCTCTACTAAGTATTAAAGATGCTTGTCATGAAGGGGTTGAATAATTTTGAGATTGCAGAATTCATTAAAAGTTGCATTTTCAGCTGAATTTTGGGAAGTCACTTGAAGCATTTGTTGTGTAGAGTTATTTCAATTGCTTTTGTTTGATTTGTCCATTGTAAATAGTACATTTTGACAATAAACCCGATTTGCAATGGGGGTTGAAAATTTTTGACTACAACTGTATGTATGTATATATATATATATATATATATATATATATATATATATATATACATACACACACACACACAGATATATATCCATCTTTAGACATGTATATGTATGTATGTCTATTTTAAAACCATTTGCCTGCCTTTTGTTTTCCATAACACCTGAGACCTCATATGTTTGAGCCTTTTTTACTTTTTGTGTGCAATTCTTTTTATATTATTGTTATTAGTGTTATTTTGAGTGTAACTATACTTTGTAATGTATTTTTGATGTGTTTTGTGACCCTTTTATGTTTGACCAGAGCTCACGGTAATCATTCTAGCGTAAATCATGATTGCACTCAAGCAATCACGCTTACTTTCAACTCGAAATACGAGTGGTAAGCCTGGCGAGTGAAAACCCTTGCGATAAACCCCTTATCACTTGGGCGCAAACATTTGCGTTCCACTTGTAATCTAGCCTTAAATCGTGGGAGTTCTATTTATCAGCCAGTGAGCAGTCAGGCCCTAGGGTTCAGTTGTAATCATGAATGCACTTCCTGATAGTTTCACAAATATACAATATGGGTATTATATACTGAAAAGTGTTGGGATTGGTCAGTTCTGTCCACCATCTCTGGGAGGAGGCTTCTCATTAGTGATCATAAGCCAGGGAGAGCTCCATTGTGTACTTCATGCTAAAGTTCAATGGCTCATTAGAAAAGCTCAGAAATCTCAACTAGGGGTGAGCCATGCCTCTGAAAGTATATTAATACAATGGTTTATTTAAGGCCAATACTATGAATTAAAGGGATAAGAAACCCCAACATTGTCTTTATGATTTGGATAGAACATACAATTTTAAAAAACTTTCTAATTTATTTCTGTTGTCAAATTTGCTTCATTCTCTTGTTATTCTTTGCTGGAAGAACCACATTGCACTTTTAGCCGCTAGCTGAACACAGCTAGGAGACAAATGTGTGCAGGCACCAATCAGCAGCTAGCGCCAACTAGTGTAGGATATGTGCATATTCTTTTTCAACAAGAGATACGAAAAGAACAAAGTAAGTTTGAAAATAGAAGTGAATTTAAAAGTGTATTAAAATTGCATGCTGTATCTGATGAGTGTGCAATTTAACCCCTTAACAATCAGCGCTGTATCCTGTACGATGCTGGTCGCTAAGCTTAAACAACAACAGGCTTAAACACAGGCCTGATTCTGACCAGGACCTGAACAAAAAACTTGAACAACCGGTAAATCTTCCAGACCTTTGTGCAAAAGAATGGACAGTGCAAAATACTGATTAAGAAACCCTTCTCCAGGCCATCCTGAGGAAAAGATAATATTGGGGGAATCCTCACCCAACTCCAGGAGAAACCTTTAGATTTACTATGCTATACCTTATGGTAAATCCTGCGAGAAAACAGGATTACGAGTCTGAGGCATAGTATCAATGACCGCCTCAGAAAAACCACGTCTAGATCGTACTCTAAGAAGTCAGCTTCAGAGATTCTAGATTTGGATGGAGGAAAGGACCCTGAATTAGAAGGTCCTTCCTCAGAGGTAACCTCCAAGGAGGAAGAGATGACATCTCCCCCAGATCCTCAAACCAGATCCTGCGAGGCCAGGCAGGAGCTAAGGGATCACAGACACGAGCAATGACTCGTGGAAGGAGAGCAAACAGAGAAAAACAGGAATGTTAGACTGAAATTCTATCAGAGCGACCTGAGGATCTCTTGACCTAGATCCGTACTTTGGAAACTTGGCGTTCTGACAAGACACCATCAGATCCAACTCTGGAACCCCCACCTGAGGGTTATTCTGGAGAACACTTCCGGACAAAGAGCCCATTCCCCGGGAAGAAAAATCTCTCTGTTCAGAAAAACCACCTCCCAATTGTCCACTCCTGGAAGGTGGATGGCAGATAGGAGACAATCGTGAGCTTCTGCTCACTGCAGAATGGGAGTTATCTCCATCATGGCCAAGGAACTCAGAGTTCTGCCCTGGTGGTTGATGTAAACCATTGAGGAGATGAAGTCTGACTAAAGATAATTGAGGCCAAGCTGCAAGGCATAAAGATTTCTCTCAACTCCAAGATGTTTATGGGAAGAAAAGACTCCTCCCGAGTCCACAAGACCTGAGGTTTTAAGAGAGCCCCAAACTGTTCCCCAACCTAACAGGCTGGCGTCAGAAGACATAATCACTCAGGAAATCTCCAGAAGCGAGGTCCCTGAGATAGAAGATGCTGAGAAATCCACCACAAGAGAGATACTCTGGTTAGAGGATCTAGATCTTTCCTCTGCAATAAATCTGAATGGTCTACCATTCTGTTGACTGAGCATGTATAGTTATAGAGGTCTCAGATGGAACCGAGCAAAAGGAATGATGTCCAAAGAAGCAAACATCAGACCAATCACCTTCATGAATTAAGTCACTGATTGACAAATAGCAGACTAGAGGGAAAGGAAATAAGCCAGAATATTGGAAAATCATCATGACAGGGAATCTATGATTGTCCCTAATGAACATGTCCTTGTAGTTGGAACAAGGGAACTCTATTCCAGATCCATGTTCCATCTAGTGGGGATGTAGAAAACAACAACAACAACATCTCTGTATGAGATTTTGCTAGATGAAAAGATGAAGCCTGAACCAAGATGTCATCTAGGCAAAGTGCCATTGCAATTTCCAGGGATCTGTACCACTGCCAAAAGGGCCTACAGAACCATTGTGCAAGTCCTGGGAGCCGTGGCAAGACTAACGGAAAAACAGAAAAGCAACAAACTAGAAATGCTTAAAAATTCCACCTTGGAATGCTTGCTGACACCAGAAGCATACGTCAGATGAGGAAGCAGGAGCTGTACCTGGGTTCAAACCCACAACTTTCTGATTCAGGAGTGATGGAAACACCACAAAGCCACATCTCCCTTTCCAGAAATGCAAAGCTCATAAACTGGAGATTATCCCAGAGATGGGAACATGTAACTACGCGTCCTTCAGTTCTACAGTCATCATGAACTGACCTTCCTCTACCAATGGAAGGATGGAACGAATAGTTGTCATCTTGTAGGACGGAACCCTGAGAAATTAGATGAGACACTGTAGGTCCGAGATGGGGCGGTATCCTTGTCCCTGTTCCTCCCAAAGAGGATAGGTCCTCTATGATAAAACGTATTGTGAAAGAGCAAGAGCCTTGTGTGAGGCCTGAACTCACAACCTTCAGACAATGAAATGGACTCGCTACTTACTGCACTAACAAAGCCAGTTTAAGAAGGCCTCCCTCTTTACGTGGCTTGTGGATAGTCTTGACAGGATGGAAGTCAAGACTTAAATTCCTATACATTAAACATAGAAATACATATATTAGTGTCTTAGAAACACTAGGAAATGAGAATAAGACATGAAACAATCCATGTCACAGACGCTAAATATCGCCTCCATATAAGGAGTCTTTATTGTTGAAACAAACCATGAAAGTAGAAATGTAAGCCCTGGAACATAAAATAAGAGCACATACATCTCACAGACATTAGTACGGAGATATGGGGTTTCTGTATAACAGGAATAACATAAAGAGCATTATTATGTTAAATAACATATGTTTCATTACAATAAAAAAAAAAATCAATAAAAATAAGACCTTCCAGCGGAAGTTCAAATAAGATCTTACATCCTAGGGAAGTATTAACAGATCTGGTACCATCCAGAATGAAAATTAAGAAAACCTCAGAAAAGGTTTAAAAAGTCTGAACGACAAAATACTCATCTAGAGTAATTTTAAAAAGGCAATGATAAATACCAGTCATTACCACTAGATGGATGAAGACAACAGGGATTTCAAATATACTGTAGAAACGTAGATGTAAAGAAGGTTACCCCTTTCCATTTCCACATATAACCACTTGTTCTCTAAATAACAATTTTAGGATTCTATCAGCCAATCGGAATTAAGGTAGGAATATTCTGATTGGCTGATGGAATCAGCCAATCAGAATCAAGTTCAATCCGATTGGCTGATCCAATCAGCCAATCAGATTGAGCTCGCATTCTATTGGCTGATCGGAACAGCCAATAGAATGCGAGCTCAATCTGATTGGCTGATTGGATCAGCCAATCGGATTGAACTTGATTCTGATTGGCTGATTCCATCAGCCAATCAGAATATTCCTACCTTAATTCCGATTGGCTGATAGAATCCTATCAGCCAATCGGAATTCGAGGGATGCCATCTTGGATGACGTCCCTTAAAGGAACCGTCATTCAGCTAGTAGGCGTCGGGAGAAGACGATGTTCCGCGTCGGAGGTCTGCAAGATGAATCCGGAAGAAAGAAGATTGAAGATGCCGTTGATAGAAGACTTCATCCGGATCATGGACCTCTTCAGCTCCCGCTTGGATGAAGACTTCATCCGGATCATGGACCTCTTCAGCTCCCGCTTGGATGAAGACTTCAGCCGGATCATGGACATCTTCAGCCCCCCGCTTGGGCTTGGATCAGGACATCGGAGGAGCTCTTCAGGACGGATCGGTGAACCTGGTATTGTCAGGCAAGTCAGAATTTCTAAGAAGATAAAAATTTTACTTTGGTTAGGACCGCAGCTGCTGAGATTTAAATATGTGGTAATGTTGCTGAGGAGTGTGAGGTAAGCAAATAAACTACCTAGAGGGTAGTGTGCTGGCCTCATGTAACTATTCAGCAGTTTAATGTGAAGGTTTAAGAAAAGGAAGCACTCTATTGTTGCCATCTGTGCTAACTTAAACACTAAAACCTGCAGCAGAGCTCTTGTAAATCTGGATGTTAGTAATAAACTGTTTAGTAAGGAAATCAAAACAATATGCTAAGCTGAATTGCATAAAACAAATTAAGTAAAAAGCTAGACAGAGGTACAGAGTTAAACTCGACATACGAACTGCAAATAACATGTAGGAACTTTGACAGCATAAGTATTTAGCAAGCTTTATACCTTTGAGAGAAGTGAAACCTTTCAGGCTGAACCGGTGTGGTTTGTAGGCAGAGAGGGTCTTGAGCGTGGAGTGCAGCGGTGCAGGCTGTTTGCTGAATTGAGGGTAGTTCCGTGAAGCTGGCGTGTGACGTCACCGCGGAACGATCCGTTGAGGGGCAGCTACTGAGAGCCGAGTCCGGATAGCGTTAACAGAGGAGATTCGAGATAGAGTTACTACAAGGTATGTAGTATAGCGGTAGTTTGGCAAAACAAACAGATAGAAAGTGACAGAGAACAAAGTCACAGTATGTCACTTTGAGAGAGAGTTCCGGTGTCCAATAAAAAGCAGAGGGGATATCAGTAGCTCAGTAGGACTTAACCTAATTCAATACCAAGCAAAGTAGTGAGGGTTGATGGGACATTTATATGAATGAGTGGAAAAAGTAATTGAAATTTAAAGGTATAGCATGGAATGTGCAAAGCAAAAAATGAAAAAGGCAGGGAACAAGGTAATAACGTGACAGGACCCCCCCCCTCAAGGAGCAACCCCAAGATGGCGTCCCTCGAATTCCGATTGGCTGATAGGATTCTATCAGCCAATCGGAATTAAGGTAGGAATATTCTGATTGGCTGATGGAATCAGCCAATCAGAATCAAGTTCAATCCGATTGGCTGATCCAATCAGCCAATCAGATTGAGCTCGCATTCTATTGGCTGATCGGACCAGCCAATAGAATGCGAGCTCAATCTGATTGGCTGATTGGATCAGCCAATCGGATTGAACTTGATTCTGATTGGCTGATTCCATCAGCCAATCAGAATATTCCTACCTTAATTCCGATTGGCTGATAGAATCCTATCAGCCAATCGGAATTCGAGGGACGCCATCTTGGATGACGTCCCTTAAAGGAACCGTCATTCAGCTAGTAGGCGTCGGGAGAAGAGGATGTTCCGCGTCGGAGGTCTGCAAGATGGATCCGGAAGAAAGAAGATTGAAGATGCCGTTGATAGAAGACTTCATCCGGATCATGGACCTCTTCAGCTCCCGCTTGGATGAAGACTTCATCCGGATCATGGACCTCTTCAGCTCCCGCTTGGATGAAGACTTCAGCCGGATCATGGACCTCTTCAGCCCCCCGCTTGGGCTTGGATCAGGACATCGGAGGAGCTCTTCAGGACGGATCGGTGAACCTGGTATTGTCAGGCAAGTCAGAATTTCTAAGAAGATAAAAATTTTACTTTGGTTAGGACCGCAGCTGCTGAGATTTAAATATGTGGTAATGTTGCTGAGGAGTGTGAGGTAAGCAAATAAACTACCTAGAGGGTAGTGTGCTGGCCTCATGTAACTATTCAGCAGTTTAATGTGAAGGTTTAAGAAAAGGAAGCACTCTATTGTTGCCACCTGTGCTAACTTAAACACTAAAACCTGCAGCAGAGCTCTTGTAAATCTGGATGTTAGTAATAAACTGTTTAGTAAGGAAATCAAAACAATATGCTAAGCTGAATTGCATAAAACAAATTAAGTAAAAAGCTAGACAGAGGTACAGAGTTAAACTCGACATACGAACTGCAAATAACATGTAGGAACTTTGACAGCATAAGTATTTAGCAAGCTTTATACCTTTGAGAGAAGTGAAACCTTTCAGGCTGAACCGGTGTGGTTTGTAGGCAGAGAGGGTCTTGAGCGTGGAGTGCAGCGGTGCAGGCTGTTTGCTGAATTGAGGGTAGTTCCGTGAAGCTGGCGTGTGACGTCACCGCGGAATGATCCGTTGAGGGGCAGCTACTGAGAGCCGAGTCCGGATAGCGTTAACAGAGGAGATTCGAGATAGAGTTACTACAAGGTATGTAGTATAGCAGTAGTTTGGCAAAACAAACAGATAGAAAGTGACAGAGAACAAAGTCACAGTATGTCACTTTGAGAGAGAGTTCCGGTGTCCAATAAAAAGCAGAGGGGATATCAGTAGCTCAGTAGGACTTAACCTAATTCAATACCAAGCAAAGTAGTGAGGGTTGATGGGACATTTATATGAATGAGTGGAAAAAGTAATTGAAATTTAAAGGTATAGCATGGAATGTGCAAAGCAAAAAATGAAAAAGGCAGGGAACAAGGTAATAACGTGACAGGACCCCCCCCCTCAAGGAGCAACCCCGGTGCTCAGGGTCTTGGACGGTCTGGGTTCCGACGATGATACAGGGCAACCAACCGGGGAGCCGAGATGTTAGAGGCAGGCTCCCAAGAGTCATCATCGGGAGAGAAGTCCTTCCAACGGATCAGATACTGGAGAGAACCCCGGGCACGTCTGGAATCCAAGATCGAATGCACCTCATATTCCATGTTAGGATCCGCAAGTATGGAAGGATCTGGAGTGGGGGGAAAAGAATTCCTGAGTGCCCTGTAGGGTTTCAAGAGGGAGACGTGGAAAGTAGGATGAATTCTCATGGTTTCTGGCAGCTTGAGGCGAACAGCATTGGGGTTGATGAGTTGAGAAACAGGATACGGTCCAATGAATAAAGGTGATAGTTTCCTCGAAGGAGTATTGAGTTTGAGATTTTTTGTGGATAACCACACTAGGTCTCCGATAGCGTATTTAGGTGATGGTAACCTCTTCTTATCGTAATAGAACTTTTGAGTTTTCTTCGCCTCGTCTATAGCTGCCTGTATGAGAGCAAAGTTAGAAGAAATGAGATCCGAGAGTTCACTTACATTGAGCGAAGTGCATTGATTATCTGGAAGAATCTGAAACCTGGGGTGGAAACCATAGTTCACAAAAAATGGGGTTTTATTGGTAGTTGAGTGGACGGTATTGTTGAAACAGAATTCTGCATAAGGGAGATGAGAGGACCAAGTGAGAGGCTGTGATGAACAATAGGTTCTGAGAAATTGCTCCAGCCATTGATTCGTCCTCTCAGTTTGCCCGTTTGTCTGAGGATGGTAAGCGGTGCTCAGTTTCTTGTCGATGGAGAAGATTTTGCAGAATTCAGTCCATAGCCTACTAGAAAATTGGGTACCCCGGTCGCTTAGTATGCTGTTAAGAATACCATGATGTTTGAAAACGTGGGAAATGAGCAGATGGATAGTTTCTGAGGCTGTTGGGAGCTTATGGTAGGGAATGAAATGGGACATTTTACTGAACAGATCAACAACTACAAGAATAGTAGTCTTGTTATCGGATTTTGGCAGATCTACGATGAAATCTACTGCGATTTCCAACCAAGGCCGAGTAGGAGTCGGTAGAGGTATAAGTAATCCATAGGGGGAATGTTTTGCCTTTTTAGAAGTGGTACATTGTGCACAAGAGGTGATATGAGTGCTGATGTCATGTGTTATACCAGGCCACCAGTAAGTACGTCCAATAAGTTCTTGGGTTTTCTTAAGACCCGGGTGTCCTGCGAGTAGAGAATCATGAGAGGATGAGAGTACCAACTTTCTTAGGCTAGGAGGAATATACAATTTGTCTTGGAAATAGAAAAAACCATCCTGTTTTTTCTGTAATTGAGACAAAGGTTTGGATAAATCGTTGTTTTGTTCCTGTTGGAGATACGACTTGGAGTCAATAGCAAAAGATAGAAAGTTCTGCAAAGGAATAACAGTGTTCTCAGGAGTCTTGGAACGGGTGTAAGTGGGCAATCTAGATAAAGCATCAGCCTTATGGTTTCTATTTGCAGGACGGTACACGATTTGAAAATTGAACCTAGAAAAGAAAAGGCTCCATCTAACCTGTCTAGAGGATAGAATTTTTGTTGTTTTAAGGTACTGAAGGTTTCGATGATCCGTATAAATAACCGTTGGAACGGTGGTGCCCTCAAGTAGGTGTCGCCAGTGCTCAAGTGCCATCTTGATTGCCAGCAATTCTTTATCGCCAATGGGATAATTTTGTTCCGAGGTAGATAAACCGTGGGAGTAGAAGGCGACTGGATGTAACGGTTTATCGATACCTTGGCGTTGTGAAAGAACTGCGCCTACCGCAACATCTGAAGCATCTACCTCCAGAGTGTAAGGTAGGTTGGGGTTTGGAAACCTTAGAATAGGTGCAGTGGTGAATCTCATTTTTAGATGGTTAAAAACCTTCTGGGTTGTTTCATCCCAACGAAAAACAGTAGTAGTTTTCGTGAGATTAGTTAGTGGTTTGATTATGCTGGAAAAATTCTTTATGAATTTGCGATAGAAGTTCGCAAAGCCAAGAAAACTCTGAACCTCTTTTCTAGACTTGGGAGTAGGCCAATCTACAATCGCCCTGATTTTTGCATCTTCCATACGGATGCCAGTTGAATTTATTTCATACCCTAGGAAAGTAATGTTTTGGGAATTGAAAATGCACTTTTCAGCTTTAGCATATAAGAAGTTACTGCGTAACCTAGAAAGGACCTGTCTAACATGTAGAGTATGTTCAGCCAAATTTCTGGAATAAATCAATATGTCATCCAGATAAATGACAAGAAAAACATCAAGGAAATCCCGAAAAAGGTCATTGATTAGGTGTTGAAAAGTGGCAGGGGCGTTGCACAGGCCAAAAGGCATGACAGTGTATTCATATAGTCCGTACCTAGTACGAAACGCCGTCAGCCACTCATCGCCACTTCTAACACGGATAAGATTATACGCTCCCCTAAGATCTAATTTAGTAAAATAATTTGCCCCTTCCAACCTTTCTATCAATTCCGGAATTAGTGGTAGGGGGTACCTGTTCTTTATTGTGACTTTGTTTAACTGCCTGTAATCCACAATAGGCCGTAAGGAGCCGTCCTTATTCTTAACAAAGAAAATGCCGGCTCCTGCTGGCGAAGTGGATGGGCGTATAAAGCCTTTTCTTAGGTTATCTTCTAGATAATCCTTTAAGTGGGCGAGTTCAGGTTTGGAAAGGGGAAATATGTGCCCATATGGAATTTGTGCACCCGGTATGAGGTCGATAGGGCAGTCATATTTCCTATGGGGAGGTACATTTTCAGATTCAGTCTTACTAAAAACGTCAGCAAAATCTTTGTACTCATCAGGTAAGTGTAAATCTGGTTTTGATAAGACTGTGTGCATGATGTTTACTGGAAAACAAGTAGTGGTACAAAACTTTGAATTGAATGAGAGAGAAAGTGTGTTCCAGGAAATACATGGGTTATGTAACATTAACCAATTTAATCCCAGGATAACTGGGGACACAGGAGATGAAATAACATCAAATATAAGATATTCAGTATGATGTTCTTGGGTAGTAACTAGGAGAGGTATAGTTTGGTACTGAACAGGACCGGATGAAATAGGTCTACCGTCAATACCTCTCAATAAAACAGGAGATTTCTTTTGCATGAGTGGGATTTTATTTACATGTGTAAATTCCTTATCTACATAACAGGCAGTAGCTCCTGAATCAATAATTGCGGGAACCTGGAGGCGGTGGAGATCCCACTGAAAAGAAAGGGAGAGTTTACAGTCGGGGTTTCTTAAATCAATAGTGTTGCAACAAGTTAAAGGGTTATGGGACTCACCCTTATTAGTTTTCAGAAGAGATGGACATTCCTTTACGGAGTGTTCGTCCGAGGCACAATAAAGGCATAGATTATTCTCTCTTCTCCTGGTCTTTTCCTGAGCTGTCAGGGGCCCCTTAAGGAAGCCAATCTCCATAGGCTCAGCTTGATGTTTACTAGTGGAGGGTGTAGTAGTAGTGTGTCTCTTTGTATAAGCCTCTGGGTAAGATCTTTCATTTTGCCTCTCTCTTAAGCGTCTGTCTATAGTAATGCAGAGGTTCATTAAACCCTCTAAGGTTGTGGGAAGCTCAGTTCGGGACAACTCATCCTTAACCGCGTCTGAGAGACCCAGACGAAACTGATTCCTTAAGGATAAGTTGTTCCACTCTGAATCCTTTGCCCACCTCTTGAAGTCTGTAATATAATCTTCTACCAACCTCTTTTTTTGTTTTAGAGCCCTAAGAGCTGTTTCTGCAGTCTGTTGTTTGAATGGGTCTTCGTATAACTGACCCATGGCAGTGAAAACATTTTCCAAGGAGTTTAGAATAGTCTCATTGGATTCAAAAAAAGTGTTTGCCCAGCTACGTGGTTCCCCCCTAAGAAATGAAATAGTGGTCAAAACTCTAATCCTATCATTAGGATAAGACTGTGGTTTGAGCGTGAAGAGAAGCAGGCAAGCATTTTTAAAGTCCCTGTAGTGTGCCCTATCACCATAAAACTTTTGAGGCAAACTAACTTGAGGTTCTGGTGTATGTAGCTTGGTTTCTAAGTAATCTTTTATGTAAGCTTTCAAGGCAACATTTTCAGCTTTGAGTGTATTGAGACCGTCAGTGAGCAAATCAACTCTGTTGCTGAGAGTCTGTATTAGTGCAGTTATCTCAGCTGGGTCCATGTTAAGGATGGCTTGGTATTCTGTCAGGCAAGTCAGAATTTCTAAGAAGATAAAAAATTTACTTTGGTTAGGACCGCAGCTGCTGAGATTTAAATATGTGGTAATGTTGCTGAGGAGTGTGAGGTAACCAAATAAACTACCTAGAGGGTAGTGTGCTGGCCTCATGTAACTATTCAGCAGTTTAATGTGAAGGTTTAAGAAAAGGAAGCACTCTATTGTTGCCACCTGTGCTAACTTAAACACTAAAACTTGCAGCAGAGCTCTTGTAAATCTGGATGTTAGTAATAAACTGTTTAGTAAGGAAATCAAAACAATATGCTAAGCTGAATTGCATAAAACAAATTAAGTAAAAAGCTAGACAGAGGTACAGAGTTAAACTCAACATACGAACTGCAAATAACATGTAGGAACTTTGACAGCATAAGTATTTAGCAAGCTTTATACCTTTGAGAGAAGTGAAACCTTTCAGGCTGAACCGGTGTGGTTTGTAGGCAGAGAGGGTCTTGAGCGTGGAGTGCAGCGGTGCAGGCTGTTTGCTGAATTGAGGGTAGTTCCGTGAAGCTGGCGTGTGACGTCACCGCGGAATGATCCGTTGAGGGGCAGCTACTGAGAGCCGAGTCCGGATAGCGTTAACAGAGGAGATTCGAGATAGAGTTACTACAAGGTATGTAGTATAGCAGTAGTTTGGCAAAACAAACAGATAGAAAGTGACAGAGAACAAAGTCACAGTATGTCACTTTGAGAGAGAGTTCCGGTGTCCAATAAAAAGCAGAGGGGATATCAGTAGCTCAGTAGGACTTAACCTAATTCAATACCAAGCAAAGTAGTGAGGGTTGATGGGACATTTATATGAATGAGTGGAAAAAGTAATTGAAATTTAAAGGTATAGCATGGAATGTGCAAAGCAAAAAATGAAAAAGGCAGGGAACAAGGTAATAACGTGACAGGTATGGTGAAGATAAGGTAGGAAGATCTTCAGGGGCTTAGTGTTAGGTTTATTTAAGGGGGGTTTGGGTTAGATTAGGGGTATGTGGGTGGTGGGTTGTAATGTTGGGGGGGGGTATTGTATGTTTTTTTTTTTTACAGGCAAAAGAGCTGAACTTCTTGGGGCATGCCCCGCAAAGGGCCCTGTTCAGGGCTGGTAAGGTAAAAGAGCTTTGAACTTTAGTAATTTAGAATAGGGTAGGGCATTTTTTATTTTGGGGGTCTTTGTTATTTTATTAGGGGGCTTAGAGTAGGTGTAATTAGTTTAAAATTGTTGTAATATTTTTCTTATGTTTGTAAATATTTTTTTATTTTTTGTAACTTAGTTCTTTTTTATTTTTTGCACTTTAGCTAGTTTATTGAATTGTATTTAATTAATGTATTGATAGTGTAGTGTTAGGTTAATTGTAGGTAATTGTAGGTAGTTTATTTAATTAATTTAATGATAGTATAGTGTTAGGTTTAATTGTAACTTAGGTTAGGATTTATTTTACAGGTAATTTTGTAATTATTTTAACTAGGTAGCTATTAAATAGTTCTTAACTATTTAATAGCTATTGTACCTGGTTAAAATAATTACAAAGTTGCCTGTCAAATAAATATTAATCCTAAAATAGCTATAATATAATTATAATTTATATTGAAGCTATATTAGGATTTATTTTACAGGTAAGTATTTATCTTTAAATAGGAATAACTTATTTAATAAGAGTTAATTAATTTCGTTAGATTAAAATTATATTTAACTTAGGGGGGTGTTAGTGTTAGGGTTAGACTTAGCTTTAGGGGTTAATACATTTATTAGAATAGCGGTGAGCTCCGGTCGGCAGATTAGGGGTTAATAAGTGTAGGCAGGTGGAGGCGACGTTGTGGGGGGCAGATTAGGGGTTAATAAATATAATATAGGGGTCGGCGGTGTTAGGGGCAGCAGATTAGGGATACAGAAGGATAACGTAGGTGGCGGCGCTTTGCGGTCGGCAGATTAGGGGTTAAAAAGTGTAGGTAGGTGGAGGCGACGTTGTGGGGGGCAGATTAGGGGTTAATAAATATAATACAGGGGTCGGCGGTGTTAGGGGCAGCAGATTAGGGGTACATAAGGATAACGTAGGTGGCGGTCGGCAGATTAGGGGTTAAAAAAATTTAATCGAGTGTCGGCGATGTGGGGGGACCTCGGTTTAGGGGTACATAGGTAGTTTATGGGTGTTAGTGTACTTTAGAGCACAGTAGTTAAGAGCTTTATAAACCGGCGTCAGCCCAGAAAGCTCTTAACTACTGACTTTTTTCTGCGGCTGGAGTTTTGTCGTTAGATGTCTAACGCTCACTTCAGCCACGACTCTAAATACCGGAGTTAGAAAGATCCCATTGAAAAGATAGGATACGCAATTGACGTAAGGGGATCTGCGGTATGGAAAAGTCGCGGCTGAAAAGTGAGCGTTAGACCCTATTTTGAGTGACTCCAAATACCTGAGTTAGCCTAAAACCAGCGTTAGGAGCCTCTAACGCTGGTTTTCACGGCTAACGCCAAACTCCAAATCTAGGCCTTAGTGTCTTAGGGTCTAATTGAAGGTTATTCCTTTAAATTGAAGGATATCCCATAAAATATAAACACATGGACTCCTCTAAAAGGAGAATGGGGCTGTATCTATTCAATAAAAATGGCGCATATGTGGTGAAAAACCACCAGATCGCGACAAAAATGAAATGATTACCCTCTCCCCAATAATATCCGTAATGAAAGTATTTGCTTATGCCTATAAGCATATTTAAACCCATCTAGTAAATCCCTTCAGAGGAAGGCAAGAATAGATGTGTCTACAACCTGCAGCGTAGACCTTACAAATAAAAGCATAATGATGCTATAGAATCTGCCCACAATGGCGAGTCTGACAAGCGCTCACTAACACACATATCAGAGGGATAAACACAAAGATCCTGAGACTCTATACAGGATATAACGGCCATATAGCGCAAGATATGAATGTGTGGAAGACTGGACTAGACGCAATGTATATCACAATAAAAAGACAACAGTGATGTATCCTTAACTATATAACAACAGAGGTACAAAAACCAGTGTGTGCAAAGTAAATAGTACAACACAATCAACGGTATATCTCAATAGATATGGTAATAGTATAGTCCCAAATATATAAACGGGTGATGGTATCACTGTAGTGCAGTGGATGATTCAGGTCAAGGCAGCGATCCTGGATCAATAATCTGTGGACAACATAAAAGGACAGAAGCGCCACATGGCCCAATATTGTTTGACAGAATGACAAATAGTAATGTGATAAGGACACTCACATTTGGTAAAACACCCCTAATGGTGTAGATGGAGTAAGCTGGCATCAAACTCAGTCACCCAGCAGACCTCTGGTAGGTGTTCAGCAATCTGTAGGTGATGTAAACAAATAACAGCAAAGCCAATATGGCCTAGTATTGTTTGGGCAAGTGAGGAAATATAAGAAAAATAATTGCACTCACATTTAGTAGAGCACCTCCCTTGGTGCATTAGAGGCAGACTGGGATCAAACAGTCACCCAGTAGACTGATATCCGGTGTAACAGAAACTCCCAGCAGTCCAGAGTAAATTGATAGATCAGACAATAATAATGTATGGCAGCAAGTGGTAAGTAAAATCAAACTTACTTTAATAAAATATATAAAATACTAGCAACGCGTTTCTCATCCAAACAGTGGATGTTTCATCAGTCCCACACAGCATAAAGCCGGCTATCTGTAGAAAAATCCAACACTGTTAGCGGAAAATCCCCTGTCCCTAGCAGTTAGCCAAATGTCTGCTCAGCCGCAAAAATATCCAAAATTTTACGGATACATATTAAATATATACAAACACCTTCGGAAGGTTCCTCTTCCACAATAATCCTGAAACTGAAAAAAATATATATGAAAGGACTTACCCTCCAGGGTCTACTGTTGCAGGTCTGAAAGCCTCATACGACTGCCAACAGGGAAATGTAGACAAAGAAAGAACAGAGAAACCAACCCTGGCTTTCTATAAATGGGGTAGAAATAATGTTAGAAACAAAGCAAAGACAACTTTGCTGCTTTATTACTGCTAACAGCCACCATTACTCTTACTCAAGAGATTTACATGGACACAGTATAACCCCAATCCTTGCTTGCAGGTAAAAGTACTCATAAAAGGATTAACTATCTTCAGGCACCAACTTTGCACATCCTCCTTTGACAGAGGCAAAGAGAATGACTAGGGGATATGGGTAAGGGAAGTTACACTTAACAGCTTTGCTGGGGTGTTCTTTGCCTTCTCCTGTTGGCCAGGAGTTGAATATCCCAGTAGTAATTGGAATGACATCGTGGACTCTCCATGTAATAGGAAAGAAAAGAAAAGTTTGGTGCGCAGCTGCAATTAGCAGATTTCTAATTACCAAAAAGCAATGGTAAAGCCATACATGTCTGCTGTTTCTGAACAAAGGGGATCCCAGAGAAGCTTTTACAACCATTTGGGCCATGATTGCACAAATAATTTCAGTGAGAAACCTAAAGTTTGTGAAAAAGTTAACGATTTTTTGTATTTGATCGCATTTAAAATGGTGGCATGAAATATACCAAAATGGGCCTAGATCAATACTTTGGGTTGTCTACTAAAAAATAGCTCTATTTCTGTTTAAATGGAGTGATGACAAAAATGCTAAAAATTCTCTGGTCTCTTGGGGAAGTTTTAGTCTGAAATGTCTGGTCCTTAAGGGGTTAAAAAAAAACTCTAATATACTTCCATTATCAAAACTTACACATTCTTTTTATATGCTCACTTTCTGAGGCTCCAGCTTCTACTGAGCATGTTCAAAGTGCACAGTAGATAAGTCACGACTGTCATAAGTTATGATGGCTGTCACATGATACAGGGTGAAGAAAAATAGAATTAACTTTAAAAAACTTCCAGAAAATATTCTATTGCTCATTTCAAATGAAAAGTAAGGGCTATTGCATAGTCTTTGTATTATGTATTTGTCAGTCAGTTATTAATTCTACTGTATTTAGTGTTATTTCTTTATATAAGCATCATTACAAATGCATTTCATTAATTCCAACCACAGCATTACCGACCACAAAATTATGGATTTAATTACAGAGTCAGAGGTGGATAAACCACATTTTAATAGCTTGGCAATTAGAAATTTGAGCCATTCCACATTTAATAACGATGAAGCCAGCAATGCTTTTATCACTTTCCATTGGCATTCGATGTAGTCGTGTGAAACAAATCAGCCCTCAATTGGCTGGGGGTGATGGTTTTGGAGCACATAAATGGAAAAAAGATTAAGGTTTCTCATAGGTAAGCATTAAAGGTTACTCATAGGTAAGCATTGAAGGTTACTCATAGGTAAGCATTGAAGGTTACTCATAGGTAAGCATTGAAGGTTACTCATAGGTAAGCATTGAAGGTTACTCATTAGGTAAGCATTGAAGGTTATTCATTAGGTAAGCATTGAAGGTTATTCATTAGTTAAGCATTGAAGGTTTCTCATAGGTAAGCATTGAAGGTTTCTCATAGGTAAGCATTGAAGGTTTCTCAAAGGTAAACATGCAATTTTAAAAGACGTTTCAATTTACTTCTGTTATCAAACTTACTTTGTTCTGTTGATATCCTTTGTTAAAAACCATATTCAGGTAGGCTCAGAAGTAGTAATGCACTATTGGGAACTAGCTGCTGATTGGTGGATGATGATGGTGGTGGTTGCCTTTTCTCAGCTACTTGCATATAACTATGTGTTTAACCCCTGCAAAGTTGTTAAACACATAGTTAATCATCTCCAGAGCAGCAAAGCACTTCTGGTAGTAGTGCATTGCTTCTCCTGTGCCTACGCAGGTATGCTTTTCAACAAAAAATACCAAGATATACCAAAATTAAACTCTCATGATTCAAATAAAGAATGCAATTAAAAGAAAACAGTTTACTTCCATTAACAAATTGTGCAGTTTATTAATATGAACACTTTCTGATGCACCAGCTGCTACCGAGTATATGCCTGTATCTGTCGCATGATACAGGGGCAGAGAAATGGAAAGAAACACTGAAACGTGTCAGAAATAAATCTACTGGTCATTTGAAACACAGTGTGCCGTTGTACTGTTTTTATAATGAATGTGTTGATTATCCAATTCTTCTGTATTTATTGGTTCTTTAATGTTAGTGTCATAGACAAGCAGGGCAGCACAAATGCCAATGTCAAGGCAAGAATCGGCAAAGCAAGGGCTACCTTCATCCAGCTAAAGAGGATCTGGAGCTCCAAAGACCTAAAGCTGCAAACTAAGGTCAGGCTTTTTAACACCAATGTAAAATTGGCACTTCTGTATGGAGCAAAAACTTGGAGGATAACAGTGAAAACCACAAAAAACATTTATCAAAACCTGTCTTAGAAAAATCCTCCAAATTCGCTGGCATAACACCATCAGCAACAAAGGCCTATGGCTGCAGACTTCCCATCTGCCTGCCAATGAAGAAATCATGAAAAGACACTGGGGCTGGATTGGTCACATCCTCTGCAAGCCCTGACCTGGAACCTCAAGAAAAAGAGGAAGGCCAAGAAACACCTGGTGCTGAGATCTCAAGGCTGACTGCAAGGAGATGGGCTACATCTGGAGTCAGATAGAAAGAAAAGCCCAAGACAGAGATGGCTGGAGAGTCCTTGTTGACGGCCTATACCCCAGGAAGGGACGGCCTATACCCCAGGAGGGGTAGCAGGCATAAGTAAGTTAATCTTTTTGATGCTTATGTATTGGAGCTCAGGCAATTATCTACAAACCTTACAAAGAGCCATCTCATTTAATGTAAGTCTTTGTGTGGTTTATACACAGAACATTTATGTTCAGAGTAATCTTTAGAAGTATGAGAATGTCTGTATGGTAAAAAATATGTGTTTCTTCTTTCTTATATATATTTGCAGTGAAGTATACACATGACTCTCACATTGCAATTGTGTAATAGTATAGGGACTGTAGTAAAGTGAAGTTTGATTAATTTTTTGTTTAATCTAAAAGAGGGTATGTACAAATGTATTACATTACTGTCACTGTTTATAAGGGTATGGTCATGTCCTGAATAAATCAACGGTTTACGGTCAGTGTTGCAGAGGAGTGCTCTTTACTTATCAGCCAATGAGCACTAGTTAAACATAAAACTAATCTTGCTGTATTGGTTTCAGCTTTAAGAGCTTACTCTTAAAACTGAAAGAAAACTGGATGGATTTGTTTTTTTTGTTTTTTTTCATTTTACTTTTTTTCCAGATCCCCAAGACTTATACCGTTGGAAAGGTTAGGCGATTACCTTTCAAATGAGTCATGGGGGCCTGTAGCTGCTTAGATGCCTTAGATTCAGACTTCTAAGCAGCATGCCCCCATTTCCCTATATTGTCCAATGTTAATTTCAAATAAAGTTGCACGGTGACATCATCATGTCATTGCACGTGACGACACTGCGTGAATCGTGAAGCCCCGACGATGCCTCTCACTATTCAGGCCAGATTGCCGGGGTGGGAGTAGGTGGGAGTCCCCAGATTGCACTCAAGGTGGGTGAGTGCTAGCGACGGCCCTGAGCCGTCGTCAGCACCTGACTGGGACAATTTGCGCCCGCTCAGAGCCGTCATTAGCATTTAAAGTGTTAAACAGCTTTCCAATTGAATAGTTTGATCTAATTTCCTTTATTTTCTTCTTATCCTTTGTTGAAAAGAAAAGCACTGCTGGGAGCTAGCTGCTGAAATTTGGTTGCACATATATAACTCTTCTCAGCGTATTCAGCTAGCTCCCAGGAGTACATTGCTTTCCCTACAACTAAGAATACCAAGAGAATGAAGCTAATTTAAAAACAGAAGTAGACTTGAAATTTTTTTTTTGTTTTGTTTTTAAATTGTATGCTCTATCTGTATCATGAAAGAAAAAAAAAAATAGGTTTTATGTCCCTTTAAAGGGACAGTCTACACCAGAATTTGTATTGTTTTAAAAAGATAGATAATCCCTTTCCATTGCCTAGTTTTGCATAACCAACACAGTTATATTAATACACTTTTTACCGCTGTAATTATCTTGTATCTAAGCCTCTACAGACTGCCCCCTTATTTCAGTTCTTTTGACAGACTTGCATTTTAGCCAATCAGTGCTTACTCCTAGGTAACGCCACGTGCGTGAGCACAGTGTTATCTATAAGAGAGGAACCAATGGAGGATACTTTGGAACAAACTAAAACATGACAGCACATACCACTAACTGGGTTATGTATAGGGGATATCAGGAAAAAACTGGATAATATTAAGGTAAATAAAACTCCAGGCCTGGATGGAATTCACCCAAGGGTGTTAAGGGAACTTAGCACTGTTATAGACAAACCTCTACTCTTAATTTTTCAAGACTCATTATCCTCAGGCATGGTCCCCCAGGATTGGCGTAAAGCTGGTGTAGTGCCACTCTTCAAAAAGGGAAGCAGGGATGATCCAGGAAGCTATAGAAAATCAAAAGGGAAGGAGAACAGCACACCTGTTTGTGGGGCACCAAGTAAGATTTGCCAAATCTTGTCAATCCAAATAGTCATACATCCAAAGCACAACGTTTCGAACCTACAATAGGCTCTTAGTCATGTTATTCCTGTAAACTTTTGGACCCAATTAATAAAAATAAAGGTCTTTTAAACAAAGATTTCTTCTGGTGGCTGGAGTGCTTTGGATGTATGACTACCAGGAAGCTATAGACCAGTTAGTCTGATATCAATAGTGCGGAAGATATATAAAGGATTATGTTGATGAGCATATTCGTGTAAACAAGATTATGAGTTCATATCAGCACGGTTTTATGATAAATAGATCATGTCAAACTAATCTAATTAGATTCTATGAGGAAGTAAGTAAAAATATAGATAAAGGGGAATCAGTTGATATGATATACTTAGATTTTGCAAAGGCATTTGATACAGTGCCACATGAGAGATTAATGCACAAAATTAAGGGACTGGGAATAGCTAAAAAAAATTAGCTCATGGATAAATAACTGGATAAAAGACAGGGAGCAGAGAGTAGTAGTGAATAGATCATACTCAGATTAGACAAAGACAATCAGTGCAGTCCCCCAGGGATCAGTACTGGGCCCTGTTCTTTTTAATATTTTTTATAAATGACTTGGAGCAAGGATTAAATAGCGACATCTCTATTTTTGCAGATGATACTAAGTTAAGTAAGGTCATTAGGTTAGAGCAGGATGAACTTTCGTTACAAAGGGATCTGCAAAAATTAGAAGTATGGGCAGGTAAATGGAAAATAATATTTAATACGGGAAAATGCAAGGTTCTAAATTTTGCAAGTAAAAACATAAATTATGCTTACCTGATAATTTAATTTCCATCGAGGGGAGTCCACAGCTTCATTCATTACTATTGGGAATTAAGAACCTGGCCACCAGGAGGAGGCAAAGACACCACAGCCAAAGGCTTAAATACCTCCCCCACTTCCCTCATCCCCCAGTCATTCTGCCGAGGGAACCAGGAACATTAGGAGAAATATCAGGGGATAAAAGGTGCCTGAAGCTGATTAATTTAGGTCCGCCCAACAGAGCTATGGGCGGGAGCCGTGGACTCTCCTCCCCTAGATGGAAATGAAATTATCAGGTAAGCATAATTTATGTTTTCCATCTAAAGGGGAGGCTTCATTCATTACTATTGGGAACATATACCCAAGCTCTAGAGGACACTGAATGAAACCGGGAGAGTAAAAGGCGGGCCATAATCTGAGGGCACCACAGCCTGCAAAACCTTTCTCCCAAAAACAGCTTCCGCAGAAGCAAAAACGTCAAATTTGTAAAACTTTGTAAAAGTGTGTAAGGAGGACCAGGTAGCCGCCTTAAAAATTTGCTCCATAGAGGCCTCATTCTTGAAGGCGCAAGATGAAGTCACAGCTCTAGTGGAATGAGCCGTGATCCTCTGAGGAGGCTTATGTCCTGCTGTCTCATAAGCCAAGTGAATCAGCTCCTCAACCAAAAAGACAAAGAAGTAGCAGAGGCCCTTTTCCCCTTGCGCTTCCCAGAATACACAACAAAAAGAGATGTAGACTGTCTGAAATTCTTTGTAGTCTGAAGATAAAACTTCAAGACACAAACCACATCTAGGTTATGAAGTAACCTCTCCTTTGAAGGAGAAGGGTTAGGACACAAAGAAGGAACAACTATTTCCTGATTGATGTTACAGAGAGACCACCTTGGGGAGAAACCCCAAACCAGTGCGAAGTACAGCCTTATCCGCATGCAGCTAGCTCAGATACTCTGTGTGCCGATGCAATAGCCAACAGGAAGAGAAACTTCCAGGACAGAATATTAATGTCCAAGGTTCAAACGGACCCTCTGTAAAACCTTAAGGACTAAGTTTAAGCTACAAGTCGGAGCCGACTGTCTAAAGACAGGCCAAATTCTAGACAGAGCCTGAACAAAAGATTGGATGTCAGGAAGCTCAGCGAGTCTCCTATGTAACAAGACTGATAATGCTGAAATCTGTCCCTTTAAGGAACTAGCGGCAAGACCCTTCTCCAAACCATTCTGGAGACAGGACATAATCCTGGATATCTTCACCTTATGTCAACGATATCCATGCTTTTCACACCAGGACAAGTAAGTCCTCCACCTTGTGGTAGATACGACGAGTGACTGGCTTCCTTGCCTAAATTAGAGTATCCATCACACTTTCAGAAAAGCCTCTCTTGGCTAAGACTAGGTGTTCATTCTCCATGCATTCAGCCTTTAGAGAATCTAGATTTTTATGTTGAAAGGGGCCCTGTGACAGCAGATCCCTGCGACAGGGTAACCTTTACGGCGAAGAGGATGACATCCCCACCAGATCCGCAAACCACGTCCTCCGATGCCACGAAGGAGCAATCAGAATGGCTGAGGCCCGCTCCTGTTTGATGCATGCCACTACGCAAGGTAGAAGTAGTAACGGTGGAAAAATGTAAGCTACACCGAATCCCCAAGGAACCACTAAGGCATCTATCAGCTCTGCCTGGGGATCCCTGGACCTCGACCCATATCGGGGTATCTTGCAATTGAGTCTGGACGCCATGAGATCTATCCATCCATCTGTGACAAATCTCTGCAAACACCTCGGGGGGAAGAGACCATTCCCCCGGATGGAAGGATTGTCTCCTGAGAAAGTCCACTTCCCAGTTGTCCACACCTGGAATGTGAATCGCTAAGAGCGAACAGTCATGGGACTCCTCGTACCCCCTGCTGGTTGATGTAAGCCACTGATGTAATGTTGTCGGTCTAGAATCTGATGAAACTGACTGAACCCACTGAAGGCCATGCCTTCAGAGCATTCTAAATTGCTCGCAGTTCTAGGATGTTGATCGGAAGGAGAGACTCCTCCCTGGACCACTTTCCTTGTGCCATCCTGGCGTCCGTGGTCACAATCTCCCAGGACGGTCTCAAAAACAAAATTTATGCTTACCTGATAAATGTATTTCTCTTGTGGTGTATCCAGTCCACGGATTCATCCATTACTTGTGAGATATTCTCCTTCCCAACAGGAAGCTGCAAGAGAACAACTAGACAAACTAGTTGTAACTGAGAGTACAACAGAGTTATAAAGAGAGAGTAAATCCACTAGTGTTTATTCACATTTTAACCACTACTGATATCATAAGGTTTCCCAAAAAATAATATTAAAGATCGTTCCCAATCATTCATACATTATAGTTTATTAGTAAAGCTAAGGAACTCACACTCATACAGTAGCAAAAGCTGTGAATTAAAACCACTTAAACTCTGTGGTTAGCATAATAGCCTTTAAGTCAGTATGTCTCTATTAAATATCCTCCTTCCAAGTAGGTTAAAGTTAACTAAGCCCTTACAATCCGAGGGCTGTTTTACTTTTACATATGCAATAAAGGATAAGAGGATATAGTATAAACTATTTAGTACATAATTTTCCACAAGAGTAAGCAAAATTAAAAACGGACGATAGGAGAGACAAAGCTGCCCCTATCGGACCCCTGACGCGCGTTTCCTCAGAGCCCTCTGAGGAAGCGTTTGTGAAACGCGCGTCAGGGGTCCGATAGGGGCAGCTTTGTCTCTCCTATCGTCCGTTTTTAATTTTGCTTACTCTTGTGGAAAATTATGTACTAAATAGTTTATACTATATCCTCTTATCCTTTATTGCATATGTAAAAGTAAAACAGCCCTCGGATTGTAAGGGCTTAGTTAACTTTAACCTACTTGGAAGGAGGATATTTAATAGAGACATACTGACTTAAAGGCTATTATGCTAACCACAGAGTTTAAGTGGTTTCAATTCACAGCTTTTGCTACTGTATGAGTGTGAGTTCCTTAGCTTTACTAATAAACTATAATGTATGAATGATTGGGAACGATCTTTAATATTATTTTTTGGGAAACCTTATGATATCAGTAGTGGTTAAAATGTGAATAAACACTAGTGGATTTACTCTCTCTTTATAACTCTGTTGTACTCTCAGTTACAACTAGTTTGTCTAGTTGTTGTTAGGTCTCTCAGTGAGCAATCCACTCCAGGTTTTGCTTTTTTACAGAATCTAAAATTCCAGTATTTGAATATTATATGTAATATGTGAATGTGGGTAAAACCTGGCATTATTTCTATAACCCTACTCCCCCCAACCCTTTATCTCTAAATAAGGAAGCTGCAAGAGGATCACCCACAGCAGAGCTGTCTATATAGCTCCTCCCTTAACTGCCACCTCCCAGTCATTTGCCCGAAGACAAGCAAGAGAAAGGAGAAACTATAGGGTGCAGTGGTGACTTTAGTTTAAAAATTAAAAAACACCTGCCTTAAAATGATAGGGCGGGCCGTGGACTGGATACACCACAAGAGAAATAAATTTATCAGGTAAGCATAAATTTTGTTTTCTCTTGTAAGGTGTATCCAGTCCACGGATTCATCCATTACTTGTGGGATACCAATACCATAGCTATAGGACACGGATGAAGGGAGGGACAAGGCAGGCGCTTAAACGTAAGGCACCACTGCCTGTAAGACCTTTCTCCCAAAAATAGCCTCCGAAGAAGCAAAAGTATAAAATTTGTAGAATTTTAAAAAAGTATGAAGCGAAGACCAAGTCGCCGCCTTACAAATCTGTTCAACCGAAGCCTAATTTTTAAAGGCCCATGTGGAAGCCACTGCTCTAGTGGAATGAGCTGTAATTCTTACAGGAGGCTGCTGGCCAGCAGTCTCATAAACTAAGCGGATTATACTTCTTAACCAAAAAGAAAGAGAAGTTGCTGAAGCCTTCTGGCCTTTCCTCTGTCCAGAGTAGACAACAAACAATGCAGATGTTTGACGAAAATCTTTAGTAGCTTGTAAATAAAACTTTAAAGCACGAACCACGTCAAGATTGTGTAATAGACGTTCCTTCTTTGTAGAAGGATTAGGACACAGTGACGGAACAACAATCTCTTGATTGATATTCTTATTGGATACCACCTTAGGAAGAAACCCAGGTTTGGTACGCAAAACTACCTTATCTGCATGGAAGATCAGATAAGGGGAATCACACTGCAAGGCAGATAACTCTGAAACTCTTCGAGCTGAAGAGATAGCTACCAAGAACAGAACTTTCCAAGATAAAGCTTGATATCTATGGAATGCAGAGGTTCAAACGGAACCCCTTGAAGAACTTTAAGAACTAAATTTAAACTCCATGGCGGAGCAACAGGTTTAAACACAGGCTTGATTCTAACTAAAGCCTGACAAAACGCCTGAACGTCTGGAACATCCGCCAGATGCTTGTGCAAAAGAATAGACAGAGCAGAAATCTGTCCCTTTAAGGAACTAGCTGACAATCCCTTCTCAAATCCTTCTTGGAGAAAAGACAATATCCTGGGAATCCTGACTTTACTCCATGAGTAACCCTTGGATTCACACCAATGAAGATATTTACACCATATCTTATGATAGATTTTCCTGGTGACAGGCTTTCGAGCCTGAATTAAGGTATCAATGACCGACTCGGAAAAACCACGTTTTGACAAAATCAAGCGTTCAATCTCCAAGCAGTCAGACGCAGAGAAATTAAATTTGGATGTTTGAAGGGACCTTGAAGTAGAAGGTCCTGCCTCAGCTGCAGAGTCCAAGGTGGAAAGAATGACATGTCCACCAGATCTACGTACCAAGTCCTGCGTGGCCATGCAGGAGTTATCAAAATCAACAAAGCTCTCTCCTGCTTGATCTTTGCAATCAGACGAGGGAGCAGAGGAAACGGTGGAAACACATAAGTCAGGTTGAAAGACCAAGGCGCTGCTAGAGCATCTATCAGCACTGCCTTGGGATCCCTGGACCTGAACCCGTAACAAGGAAGCTTGGCGTTCTGACAAGACGCCATGAGATCCAGTTCTGGTTTGCCCCAAAGTTGAATCAACTGTGCAAACACCTCCGGATGGAGTTCCCACTCCCCCGGATGAAAAGTCTGTCGACTTAGAAAATCCGCCTCCCAGTTCTCTACTCCTGGGATATGGATAGCTGATAGATGGCAAGAGTGAACCTCTGCCCATAGAATTATTTTTGAAACCTCCAACATTGCTAGGGAACTCCTTGTTCCCCCTTGATGGTTGACGTAAGCTACAGTCGTGATGTTGTCCGACTGAAATCTGATGAACCTGACCGCAGCTAGCTGAGGCAAAGCCTGAAGAGCATTGAATATCGCTCTTAGTTCTAGAATGTTTATCGGAAGGAGTGTCTCCTCCTGAGTCCACAAGCCCTGAGCCTTCAGGGAGATCCAGACTGCACCCCAGCCCAGAAGGCTGGCATCTGTCGTTACTATTGTCCAATCTGGCCTGCGGAAGGTCATACCCTTGGACAGATGGACCCGAGATAACCACCAGAGAAGAGAATCCCTGGTCTCTTGATCCAGATTTAGTAGAGGGGACAAATCTGTGTAATCCCCATTCCACTGACTGAGCATGCAGAGTTGCAGCGGTCTGAGATGTAGGCGGGCAAACGGCACTATGTCCATTGCCGCTACCATTAAGCTGATTACTTCCATACACTGAGCCACTGAAGGGCGAGAAGTAGAATAAGGAACACGGCAGGAATTTAGAAGTTTTGACAACCTGGCCTCTGTCAGGTAAATCTTAATTTCTACAGAATCTATCAGAGTTCCTAGGAAGGAAACTCTTGTGAGAGGGGATAGAGAACTTTTTTCTTCATTCATTTTCCACCCATGCGACCTCAGAAATGCCAGAACACTGTCCGTGTGAGACCTGGCAACTTGAAAAGTCGACGCCTGTATCAGAATGTCGTCTGAGTAAGGGGCTACTGCTATAGCCTGCGGCCAACCCGAAGGGAAGAGCCACAAACGGGTAGTGCCTGTATTGACCCTCCTGGATCATAGGAAGGATGGTTTGAATAGTCTCCATCTTGAAGGATGGGACTCTGAGAAATTTGTTCTTGAGATCTAAGATTGGTCTGAATGTTCCCTCTTTCTTGGGAACAACAAACAGATTTGAATAAAAGCCCTGTCCCTGTTCCTCCTGCGGAACTGGGTGGATCACTCCCATAACTAGGAGGTCTTGAACACAATGTAAGAATGCTTCTCTCTTTATCTGGTTTGCAGATAAAATTTAGAGATGAAATCTCCCTTTTGGGGGAGAGGTTTTGAATTCCAGAAGATAACCCTTGGACACAATTTCCAATGCCCAGGGATCCTGGACATCTCTTGCCCAAGCCTGGGTGAAGAGAGAGAGTCTGCCCCCTACTAGATCCGTTTCCGGATCAAGGGCTGCTCCTTCATGCTGTCTTAGAGGCAGCAGCAGGCTTCTTGGCCTGTTTCCCCTTGTTCCAAGCCTAGTTAGGTCTCCAGACCGGCTTAGACTGGGCAAAAACATAATTTATGCTTACCTGATAAATTCCTTTCTCCTGTAGTGTGATCAGTCCACGGGTCATCATTACTTCTGGGATATTAACTCCTCCCCAACAGGAAGTGCAAGAGGATCACCCAGCAGAGCTGCTATATAGCTCCTCCCCTCTACGTCACACCCAGTCATTCGACCAAGAACCAACGAGAAAGGAGAAGCTAAAGGGTGCAGTGGTGACTGGAGTATAATTTAAAAATTTAGACCTGCCATAAAAAACAGGGCGGGCCGTGGACTGATCACACTACAGGAGAAAGGAATTTATCAGGTAAGCATAAATTATGTTTTCTCCTGTTAAGTGTGATCAGTCCACGGGTCATCATTACTTCTGGGATACCAATACCAAAGCAAAAGTACACGGATGACGGGAGGGATAGGCAGGATCTTTATACAGAAGGAACCACTGCCTGAAGAACCTTTCTCCCAAAAATAGCCTCCGAAGAAGCAAAAGTGTCAAATTTGTAAAATTTGGAAAAAGTATGAAGCGAAGACCAAGTTGCAGCCTTGCAAATCTGTTCAACAGAGGCCTCATTCTTAAAGGCCCAAGTGGAAGCCACAGCTCTAGTGGAATGAGCTGTAATTCTTTCAGGAGGCTGCTGTCCAGCAGTCTCATAGGCTAAACGTATTATGCTACGAAGCCAAAAAGAGAGAGAGGTAGCCGAAGCTTTTTGACCTCTCCTCTGACCAGAGTAAACGACAAACAGGGAAGATGTTTGTCGAAAATCTTTAGTTGCCTGTAAATAAAATTTTAGGGCACGAAGAACATCTAGATTGTGCAGAAGTCGTTCCATCTTTGAGGAAGGATTAGGACACAAGGATGGAACAACAATCTCCTGATTGATATTCCTGTTAGTGACTACCTTAGGTAAGAACCCAGGTTTAGTACGCAGAACTACCTTATCCGAGTGAAAAATCAGATAAGGAGAATCACAATGTAAGGCTGATAACTCAGAGACTCTTCGAGCCGAGGAAATAGCCATTAAAAATAGAACTTTCCAAGATAACAATTTTATATCAACGGAATGAAGGGGTTCAAACGGAACGCCCTGTAAAACGTTAAGAACAAGGTTTAAACTCCATGGCGGAGCAACATTTTTAAACACAGGCTTAATCCTGGCCAAAGCCTGACAAAAAGCCTGAACGTCTGGAACTTCTGACAGACGTTTGTGTAACAAAATGGACAGAGCTGAGATCTGTCCCTTTAAAGAACTAGCGGATAAGCCCTTTTCTAAACCCTCTTGTAGAAAAGACAATATCCTAGGAATCCTAACCTTACTCCAAGAGTAACCTTTGGATTCGCACCAATATAGGTATTTACGCCATATTTTATGATAAATCTTTCTGGTAACAGGCTTCCTAGCCTGTATCAGGGTATCAATTACTGACTCAGAGAATCCACGTTTTGATAAAATCAAGCGTTCAATCTCCAGGCAGTCAACTTCAGAGAAATTAGATTTTGATGTTTGAAAGGACCCTGAATCAGAAGGTCCTGTCTCAGAGGCAGAGACCAAGGTGGACAGGATGACATGTCCACTAGATCTGCATACCAGGTCCTGCGAGGCCACGCAGGCGCTATTAGAATTACTGATGCTCTCTCCTGTTTGATTCTGGCGATCAATCGAGGAAGCATCGGAAAGGGTGGAAACACATAAGCTCTCCCGAAGGTCCAAGGTGCTGTCAAAGCATCTACTAGGGCCGCTCCCGGATCCCTGGATCTGGACCCGTAACGAGGAAGCTTGGCGTTCTGTCGAGACGCCATGAGATCTATCTCTGGTTTGCCCCAACGTCGAAGTATTTGGGCAAAGACCTCCGGATGAAGTTCCCACTCCCTCGGATGAAAAGTCTGACGACTTAGGAAATCCGCCTCCCAGTTCTCCACTCCCGGAATGTGGATTGCTGAGAGATGGCAAGAGTGAGACTCTGCCCAACGAATTATCTTTGATACTTCCATCATCGCTAGGGAGCTTCTTGTCCCTCCTTGATGGTTGATGTAAGCTACAGTCGTGATGTTGTCCGACTGAAATCTGATGAACCCCCGAGTTGTTAACTGGGGCCAAGCCAGAAGGGCATTGAGAACTGCTCTCAATTCCAGAATGTTTATTGGCAGGAGACTCTCCTCCTGAGTCCATGATCCCGGAGCCTTCAGGGAATTCCAGACAGCGCCCCAACCTAACAGGCTGGCGTCTGTTGTTACAATTGTCCAATTTGGCCTGCTGAATGGCATCCCCTTGGACAGATGTGGCCGAGAAAGCCACCACAGAAGAGAATTTCTGGTCTCTTGATCCAGATTCAGAGTGGGGGACAAATCTGAGTAATCCCCATTCCACTGACTTAGCATGCATAATTTCAGCGGTCTGAGGTGTAGGCGTGCAAAGGGGACTATGTCCATTGCCGCTACCATTAAGCCGATCACCTCCATACATTGAGCCACTGACGGGTGTTGAATGGAATGAAGGACACGGCAGGCATTTTGAAGTTTTGTTAACCTGTCTTCTGTCAGGTAAATCTTCATTTCTACAGAATCTATAAGAGTCCCCAAGAAGGGAACTGTTGTGAGTGGAACGAGAGAACTCTTCTTTTCGTTTACCTTCCACCCATGCGATCTTAGAAATGCCAGTACAAACTCTGTATGAGACTTGGCAGTTTGAAAGCTTGAAGCTTGAATCAGAATGTCGTCTAGGTATGGAGCTACCGAGATTCCTCGCGGTCTTAGCACCGCCAGAAGAGCCCCCAGAACCTTTGTGAAGATTCTTGGGGCCGTAGCCAACCCGAATGGAAGAGCTACAAACTGGTAATGCCTGTCTAGGAAGGCAAACCTTAGATACCGGAAATGATCTCTGTGAATCGGTATGTGAAGGTAAGCATCCTTTAAATCCACTGTGGTCATGTACTGACCCTTTTGGATCATGGGTAGGATTGTCCGAATAGTTTCCATTTTGAACGATGGAACTCTTAGGAATTTGTTTAGGATCTTTAAATCCAAGATTGGTCTGAAGGTTCCTTCTTTCTTGGGAACCACAAACAGATTTGAGTAAAACCCCTGTCCGTGTTCCGACCGCGGAACCGGATGGATCACTCCCATTAGTAAAAGATCTTGTACACAGCGTAGAAACGCCTCTTTCTTTATTTGGTTTGTTGACAACCTTGACAGATGGAATCTCCCTTTTGGGGGAGAGGATTTGAAGTCCAGAAGATATCCCTGAGATATGATCTCTAACGCCCAGGGATCCTGGACATCTCTTGCCCAAGCCTGGGCGAAGAGAGAAAGTCTGCCCCCCACTAGATCCATTCCCGGATCGGGGGCCCTCAATTCATGCTGTCTTAGGGGCAGCAGCAGGTTTTCTGGCCTGCTTGCCCTTGTTCCAGGACTGGTTAGGTCTCCAGCCTTGTCTGTAGCGAGCAACAGCTCCTTCCTGTTTTGGTGCAGAGGAAGTTGATGCTGCTCCTGTCTTGAAATTACGAAAGGAACGAAAATTAGACTGTCTAGCCTTCGGCTTGGCTCTGTCTTGAGGCAGGGCGTGGCCTTTACCTCCTGTAATGTCAGCGATAATTTCCTTCAAACCGGGCCCGAATAAGGTCTGCCCTTTGAAAGGTATGTTGAGTAACTTAGATTTAGAAGTAACATCAGCTGACCAGGATTTTAGCCACAGTGCTCTGCGTGCCTGAATGGCGAATCCGGAATTCTTAGCCGTAAGTTTAGTTAAATGTACAACGGCATCTGAAACAAATGAATTAGCTAGCTTAAGTGTTTTAAGCTTGTTTGAAATTTCCTCTATAGTTATTGAGTCAAGAGTCTCTTCCAGAGACTCAGACCAAAAGGCTGATGCGGCCGTGACAGACGCAATACATGCAAGAGGTTGCAATATAAAACCTTGTTGAACAAACATTTTCTTAAGGTAACCTTCTAATTTTTTATCCATTGGATCAGAAAAAGCACAGCTATCCTCCACCGGGATAGTGGTACGCTTAGCCAGCGTCGAAACTGCTCCCTCCACCTTAGGGATCGTCTGCCATAAGTCCCGTGTGGTGGCGTCTATTGGAAACATTTTTCTAAATACAGGAGGTGGGGAAAAGGGCACACCGGGCCTATCCCACTCCTTAGTAATTATCTCTGTAAACCTCTTAGGTATAGGAAATACGTCAGTACTCGCCGGTACCGCATAGTATCTATCCAGCCTACATAATTTCTCTGGAATTGCAACGGTGTTACAATCATTCAGAGCCGCTAATACCTCCCCTAACAGTACGCGGAGGTTTTCAAGCTTAAACTTAAAATTAGAAATGTCTGAATCCACCCTAATGGGATCAGAACCGTCACCTGCAGATTGAAGCTCTCCGTCCTCATGTTCTGCATACTGTGACGCAGTATCTGACATGGCCCTATTATTATCAGCGCACTCTGTTCTCACCCCAGAGTGATCACGCTTCCCTCTAAGTTCTGGTAATTTAGACAAAACTTCAGTCATAACATTAGCCATGTCCTGCAAAGTGATTTGTAATGGCCGCCCTGAAGTACTCGGCGTTACCATATCACGCACCTCCCGAGCGGGAGATGCAGGTACTGACACGTGAGGGGAGTTAGTCGGCATAACTTTCCTCTCGTTGTCTGGTGAATGCTGTTCAATTTGTACAGATTGACTTTTATTTAAAGTAGCATCAATACAATTAGTACATAAATTTCTATTGGGCTCCACTTTGGCTTTAGCACATATAGCACAGAGATATTCCTCTGAGTCAGACATGTTTAACACACTAGCAAATAACCAGCAAACTTGGAAATACTTTTCAATTCACTTTTATCTATAGTATGAAAAAAACGCACTGTGCCTTTAAGAAGCACAGAAAGATATGACAGTTGAGTACAATAAAACAGATAATTTTAGCAAAGGATTGCTCCCATTAGTAATGGATAACTAGCCCTTTAATAGCAGAAAAAAAGTACAGAATGTAACGTTTTTTATCACAGTCAAGCACAATCTCACAGGTCTGCTGTGAGTGATTACCTCCCTCAAAATAACTTTTGAAGACCCCTGAGCTCTGTAGAGACGAACCGGATCATGCAGGGAAGAAGAACAGACTTGTGACTGAATTTTTGATGCGTAGTAAAAGCGCCAAATTCAGCCCCTCCCCCTCACACACAACAGTGAGGGAGATCAGTAAACTGTCATAAATCAAACAAAATGCCCGCCAAGTGGATAAAACTAATGCCCAAATAAGTTTTCACCCAGAACCTCAGAAATATAAACGATTTCACATGCCAGCAAAAAACGTTTAACATCAATAAATGTATTTGTCATAAAAAGCCTGCTGCAAGCCGTTTTTACTGCAAAATAGGCTAAAGCTTTATGTAAACAGTATTATTTCAGTGAAATGCCATTCCCCAGAATACTGAAGTGAAAATATACATACATGACAGCCTGATACCAGTTGCTACTACTGCATTTAAGGCTGAACTTACTTTATATAGGTATTTGCAGTATTTTCTAGTCAATTCCATTCTCAGAAAATAATATGCTGCTACATACCTCTTTGCAGGTGAACCTGCCCGCTGTCCCCTGATCTGAAGTTTACCTCACTCCTCAGATGGCCGAAAACAGCAACATGATCTTAACTACTCCGGTTAAAATCATACAGAAAAACTCAGGTAGACTCTTCTTCAAATTCTCCCTGAGAAGGAACAACACACTCCGGTGCTGTTTTAAAATAACAAACTTTTGATTGAAGTTATAAAAACTAAGTAAAATCACCACAGTCCTCTCACACATCCTATCTATTAGTTGGGTGCAAGAGAATGACTGGGTGTGACGTAGAGGGGAGGAGCTATATAGCAGCTCTGCTGGGTGATCCTCTTGCACTTCCTGTTGGGGAGGAGTTAATATCCCAGAAGTAATGATGACCCGTGGACTGATCACACTTAACAGGAGAAAGTTCCCTCTTGTTTTTGAAGGCACAAAAACCCCTTAGAGAGGTCCTATATGTTCAGGGGACTCCTTCAGGGAAGCTGGATGTCTCAAGCTGCAAAAACTAATGGAAAATAGGCCCCTCCCAACCTGTACTCACAGTGAGAGGGCCTTAAAAAAACTATCCCTAGGCAAAATCTAGTCAGCCATGTGGAAAAACTGGGCCCCAGAATAAAGTTTTATCACCAATATGAAATAAACGTTTATACACCTCAAGCAAACGTTATAGCTATTCAGTAATGTGAGTAAATAATAAAAATATTACCTTTTACAGCAAGCATGATACCAGTCGTTATTAAATCACTGTAATCAGGCTTACCTTAAATAAATCCGGTATTGTCAGCATTTTCTAGCTTATCATTTCTCTAGAAAAATTTAAAACTGCACATACCTCAGAGCAGGAGACCCTGCACGCTATTCCCCCAGCTGAAGTTACCTCATCTCTTCAGTTATGTGTGAGAACAGCAATGGATCTTAGTTACAACCTGCTAAGATCATCAAAGACCACAGGCAGACTCTTCTTCAACTTTCTGCCTGAGGCTAAAATAGTACAACTCCGGTACCATTTGAAAATAACAAACTTTTGATTGAAGATAAACTACATTAATGCACCACATCTCTCTAGCTGCTTCCCTTGTCGAAGAGCTGCAAGAGAATGACTGGGAGGTGGCAGTTAGGGGAGGAGCTATATAGACAGCTATGCTGTGGGTGATCCTCTTGCAGCTTCCTGTTGGGAAGGAGAATATCCCACAAGTAATGGATGAATCCGTGGACTGGATACACCTTACAAGAGAAAAGGATGTCCCCAGGGACAGTTGCTCCAGACGAATACACCAAGAGAGGGAGTTCCGAGTCCGAGCATCCATGGATATCAGCTGTGATAGATCTGAATGATCGCCGTTCCACTGTCTCAACATGCACAATTGAAGAGGTATGAGATGGAACCTGGCGAATGGGATGACATCTATGCTTGAAACCATGAGACCTATCACCCCCATACATTGGGCCACTGACGGGCTTGTGGAGGATTGAAGTGCAAGACAGGTGGACGCAAGCTTCCTGCGTTGCTGATCAGTGAGAAATATCGTCATGGACATAGAATCTATTATCGTGCCCAGGAACTCCACCCTGTTGCTGGGAACCAGGGAACTCCTTCCTGAGTTGATCTTCCATTCTCGGGGACGTCGCCAGACCAAAAGGAAGGGCCACAAACTGGAAGTGTTGGTGCAGAAATGCAAATCTTAGGAACTTGAAGTGGTCCCTGTGTATTGGCACATGAAGGTAAGCGTCCTTCAAGTCTACAGTTGTCATGAACTGTCCCTCTTGAACTAGGGGCAGAATAGATCTGATCGTTCCATTTTGAACGATGGAACACTCAGAAACTTGTTTAAACACTTTAGATCCAGAATTGGGCGGAACGTGCCCTCCTTCTTTGGAACCACAAAAAGGTTGGAATAGTACCCTAGACCCCTTTCTGCTAGGGGTACTGGTAGGATAACCCCGAGAGAGGTGAGATCTCTCACACGCCCTAGAAAGGTCTCTCTCTTCTCTGGTCTTGAAGACAGGTTTGACAGGAGGAATCTGCTCTCGGGCGGATGGGATCTGAACCCTATCCTGTAACCCTGAGAGACAACTTCTGGAACCCAAGGGTCCTGAACGTCCTGCAACCATGCGTCTGAGAATAGAGATAATCTGCCCCCTACGTGATCTGGAGACCGGTCAGGGGCCTTACCTTCATGCCGATTTCGTCTCTGCGGGCTTCTTGTTCTGCTCAGATTTGTTCCAAGATTGAGCCAGCTTCCAAGATCCCTTGGACTGGTCCGCTTTCGCGGCGGGTTGCTGGCACTGGGCCTTGTCTGCATGAAAGCGATGAAAAGTAGATCCCTAAGGCTTAGCCTTCTTATCTTGCAATAGGAAAGCTCCCTTGCCTCCCGTAACCATACATATCATCGAATCAAATCCTGGACCGAACAGGATCTTTCCTTGAAAAGGCAGGGACAACAGACTTGATTTAGAGGTCATGTCCGCAGACCAAGATTTTAGCCACAGAGTCCTGCGCACTAAAACAGATAAACCTGACACCTTAGCATTCAGGTGAATAATTTGCATATTGGCATCACAGATGAAAGAATTGGCGACCTTCAGCGCCTTAATCTTCTCCTGTATCTCGTCGATGTACGTCTCCCCCTCGACCATTTCACACAGGGATTCACACCAATATGTCGCAGCTCCAGCAACCGCCGCTGCTGGCTGAAAAACAAAACCTGTGTGCTGAAACATCTTTATCAATATGTTTTCCAGCTTTTTATCCATGGGCTCTTTAAAAGACGAACTATCCTCGAAGGGAATAGTCGTCCGCTTCGCGAGCGTAGAGATAGCCCCACCCACCTTAGGGATGGTACCCCACAGCTCAAGCTGAGAGTCGAAACGGGATAAAGCTTAAAGGAAGAAGAAGGGTAAAAGGAAGAACCTAATTGCTCCCATTAATTCTTAATAATATTAGCCATCTTAACGGGAACCAGGAAAGACTGAGGTACTACCCTGTCCTCGTATACCTTGTCAAGCTTAGGAATCGCAGGTTCCTCCGGTATCTTAGGTTCCGAAACCTCCAGAGTAGCAAGCACCTGCCATAGCATAAAGCGCAAATTCTCCATCCTAAACCTATAACCAGCTCCTCCACCACCGGAGTTCTAGATGACACGGACTCCGACCCAGAAGGGGCATCCTCCGAAGAGTCGGAGTGGGCCTCGTCCTTGTATAGAGCCTCTGGATCTTCCATCGGCGAGGGCAACCCCTGAGCCGGGCCGCTATGAAAACTCCTACGCGTGTGCTTAGCATAACGTGGTAAGGCATGGATCATGTTCGAAACCGCAGATTCCAGTTGGTCCGCAAAGTCTGACGGCCAACAAATCTCTCCCGAAGGAGTAACGGTTGGACCCAGGTCACTGCATGTGCAATCAGAGATGAATGTAGGGAACGCACCTCCCGGGACGAAGAACCCTCAGAGGTGGACGGCTCAGTAGTACTAGACATCTGTTTACATTTAGATGTTGCAACTTTATCAAGGCATGTGGAACATAGTTGAGCAGGCTGATCTACCAGAACCTCCTCACAATAAACACAGGAATGAAACTTTGTTAAGGAGGGAGAGCCCTCTAACACGTCAGAGTCCTCCATCGCTTGCGCTTATGGGTAGACTCAATTTATAAACAGGCACCTTTATACCACCAATGGCCAGGGCACTCGCCAACTCCTAGGACCCGGACTATAAAAACCGCTATGTCTCCTGCACCACAGATCAACAGAAAAGGAGAGCTAGACACACCCAGACACGTGGAATGCCTGGCAGGACCGCCCCTGCACTAGGGAAAAACGCACCAAAAATGGCCATGCAAAATTCCCGCTAGTAACCTGAAAGTTCCACACATTTGCCAGAGCCTCATCTCGCACATAGCGCAGCAATGACACAATAAACAATATCATGTAAACCCCCCCTGTTCAATAATCCCCCTTCCAGGAATATTAACCCTTGATTCTGTAAAGATAAAAAGGCGCCACACTGTGACCCTGTCTTCTATGTTATCATTATTAATAAAAAATGAAATGATCTTACCAGAATCTATGCCGTGGAACAAGAACACGGCCCTTCAAGTATGACAGGTTAGTAGCCTCGCTCCTGACATGGACTTGAGTGTAGAAAGGAGGCAGCGAAACTCGTCAACGCTGATTGCTTATGAAGCTGTTAATATGAGTCGGGATGGTTTTGCAGAAAGACTCTCCCTGCATCTCTGGACTCTAACCTTCATCCATGCTCTCACTGAAACTCCAGTCCCAATGCGAAGAGTACTACCCGCCATAAGAAACTACTCCGAAACTCCGGCACTCCTCTGCCATCCTCCTGTGATGAAAGGCAAAAAAATGACTGGGGGATGAGGGAAGTGGGTGAGGTATTTAAGCCTTTGGCTGGGGTGTCTTTGCCTCCTACTGGTGGCCAGGTTCTTAATTCCCAATAGTAATAAATAAAGCAGTGAACTCTCCTCCCCAAAATAAGCAGGCAATTTATTATTTAAATGGGACAAGACTTAGCCAAACAGAGGAGGAAATGGATTTGGGAGTAGTAATAGATAACAAGCTAAAGATGGGTGCACAATGCAGGGCAGTGGCTTCAAAGGCTAATACAATACTAGCATGTATAAAAAGAGGCATTGATTCAAGGGAGGAAAGTTTAATTCTGTCACTATATAAATCTATAAATCCCTGGTAAGACTTCACCTTGAGTATGGAGTGCAGTTCTGGGGACCGATCGCAAAAAAAGATACTGCAAAACTAGAAAAAGTTCAGAGAAGGGCCACAAAACTAGGGGAATGGAGAATTTAAGCTATGAGGAGAGGCTAGCCAAACTGGGTCTGTTTTCTTAAGAAAAAAAGGCACTTGAGAGGTGACATGATTACTTTATATAAATATATTCAAGGCCCATTTACAGAGATGGCAGAAGCTCTGTTTATTCCAAGAAAATTGTGACAAGAGGTCACAATTTAAGGTTGGAGGAAAGGAGATTTAATCTCCCGCAATGACGTTTTTTCACTGTAAAAGGAGGTAGTGAAGAAAGTAGTGAATGCTAATACCATAGCTACATTTAAAAATTGTTTGGATACATTTCTGTCTAGAAACAAAATTCATGGATATGATTGCTTGTATTAAATGGGCCACCTTTTAGTGGGATTATTTAAGTTTAACTGGAGCTTTTTGTAAGTATTTTACTGTATATTTGTATAGGTTGAACTCTATGGACTTCAGTCTTTTTTCAACCTCATCTACTATTTTACTCTCATGAACTAAAACCCTCTAGTGGTGAAAAATTGTCAAAATGCATTAAGCTTAGAGGCAGCCTTCAAGGTGTAAGAAATTAGCATATGAACCTCCTAGGTTTAGCTTTCAATAAAGAATACGAAGAGAACAAAGCAAAATTGGTGATAAAAGTAAATTGGAAAGTTATTTAAAATTACATGCCCTATTTGAATTGTGAAAGTTTATTTTGGACTAGACTGTCCCTTAAACATTGTTTTTCCCAGTCAAATATTTTACCATATTTAAATGATTCTCCTGTATATGCATTATAGAAAAAAATGTACAAGGTCTCTAAACTGCTATCTGAGAATATGCAGAACTGAACCTGCAATCTCATTTATAAGGCATAACAAATTAATCCCATTATGGGAATGTTGTGAAGCTGACCAACTGCTACCTAATGTAAGATTACCACAAATCCAAGGTACACTGAAATAGTTTATATCATTATACAATCGGCTTTAAACCAAGATAAATCAAAATGTGTAATTCTATCTTCAGAAAACATTGCTTAATTCAATGTAATTCTGTTGAACTATATTATCAAAATACCTTAGAAAATGTATTACCTATAAATTAATCAAACACAATAAAAACAAATTGCGCTTACCTGATAAATTATTTTCTTTCGGAATGATGATGGTCCACAGTCCTCCGTAACATATGGGATATATTTCCCGCCACCAGGAAGAGGTCAAGAACCCAAACAAGAGCTTTAAAACCCTCCCACCTCTCTGTTAGTTTCATGTATAGGAAAAGAAAGGTAGGAAAGGCAGGGTCAATAGAGGTGTCATTAGAACTGTCGCCCAACATGAATGTGGAGGGGCCTGTGGACCATCATCATTCCGAATTTTTTTTATTATCAGGTAAACATATATTAAAAAAAAAATATTCGTAAAATGATGATGGTCCACAGTCCTCCATAACATATGATATTAATACCCAAGAGATGGTCTATGTTACGGAAAGGGAGGGAAAATACTTTCTTTGACAGTTCCTATTTATCTGACACTGCGGTCTGAATGACTTTCCTTCCAAAAGCTGCTTGCGAAGAAGCAAAAACATCAGAACGATTAAAATTAGGAAAAAGTATGCAGGGAAGACCATGTGGCAGCTTTACAATTCTGTTTCAAAGATGAATCATTCTTAAAGGCCCACGACGTTGCCACTGCTCTTATTGAGTGAGCTGTGATAGTATTTTACGTTTGGGAGGCGATTTACCCACCACCAAGTAAGCCTTGTTACGCATTTGTTTAAGCCAAAATGCAAAGTGCAAGTTACGTCAGTAGCTTTTTGTCTTTTATGAGTCCCAGAGTAATGCACAAACAAACCTGAAGTTTTTCTAAACTCTTTAGTAGCTTGGAGATAGAACTTCAAGGCTCTGATTACATCCAGATTATGCAACAATCATTCCTTAGAATTAGTTTGGTCTGGACATAGAGATGGATCAACAATTTCTTGATTGATGTTATCTGTAGAAACTACTTTAAGAAAAAAAATCATATTTGGTTCGAAGTACAGCCTTATCCTTGTGAAAAATAAAATATGGAGGATCACAAGATACAGAAAGTCGTCTTGAAGAAGAATTGCTAATAAGAAAAGAAAAGTACCTTCCAAGGCAATAGTTTGGGAGGATCTTGAAGTACTGAAAGAACTAGGTTCAAATTCCAGGGAGGAGAAAAAGGTTTAACAACTGGCCTAATTCTAACTAACGCCTAAACAAAGTTCTGAACATTAGGAAGTTTAGCTAGCTTCCCATGAATAACAGATAAAGCGGAAATCTGACCTTCCAGGGAACTAGCCGATAAACCCTTATTAAGGCCATACTGTAAAAACTGAAGAAATCTAGGGATCCGGAAGGGACACCTAGAGAATCCTCTAGAAAAGCACCACACAAAAACATAATTTATGTAAGAACTTACCTGATAAATTCATTTCTTTCATATTAGCAAGAGTCCATGAGCTAGTGACGTATGGGATATACATTCCTACCAGGAGGGGCAAAGTTTCCCAAACCTCAAAATGCCTATAAATACACCCCTCACCACACCCACAATTCAGTTTAACGAATAGCCAAGAAGTGGGGTGATAAAAAAGTGCGAAAGCATATAAAATAAGGAATTGGAATAATTGTGCTTTATACAAAATCATAACCACCACAAAAAAAGGGCGGGCCTCATGGACTCTTGCTAATATGAAAGAAATGAATTTATCAGGTAAGTTCTTACATAAATTATGTTTTCTTTCATGTAATTAGCAAGAGTCCATGAGCTAGTGACGTATGGGATAATGATTACCCAAGATGTGGATCTTTCCACACAAGAGTCACTAGAGAGGGAGGGATAAAATAAAGACAGCCAATTCCTGCTGAAAATAATCCACACCCAAAATAAAGTTTAACGAAAAACATAAGCAGAAGATTCAAACTGAAACCGCTGCCTGAAGTACTTTTCTACCAAAAACTGCTTCAGAAGAAGAAAATACATCAAAATGGTAGAATTTAGTAAAAGTATGCAAAGAGGACCAAGTTGCTGCTTTGCAAATCTGATCAACCGAAGCTTCATTCCTAAACGCCCAGGAAGTAGAAACTGACCTAGTAGAATGAGCTGTAATTCTCTGAGGCGGAGTTTTACCCGACTCAACATAGGCAAGATGAATTAAAGATTTCAACCAAGATGCCAAAGAAATGGCAGAAGCTTTCTGGCCTTTTCTAGAACCGGAAAAGATAACAAATAGACTAGAAGTCTTTCGGAAAGATTTAGTAGCTTCAACATAATATTTCAAAGCTCTAACAACATCCAAAGAATGCAACGATTTCTCCTTAGAATTCTTAGGATTAGGACATAATGAAGGAACCACAATTTCTCTACTAATGTTGTTGGAATTCACAACTTTAGGTAAAAATTCAAAAGAAGTTCGCAACACCGCCTTATCCTGATGAAAAATCAGAAAAGGAGACTCACAAGAAAGAGCAGATAATTCAGAAACTCTTCTGGCAGAAGAGATGGCCAAAAGGAACAAAACTTTCCAAGAAAGTAATTTAATGTCCAATGAATGCATAGGTTCAAACGGAGGAGCTTGAAGAGCCCCCAGAACCAAATTCAAACTCCAAGGAGGAGAAATTGACTTAATGACAGGTTTTATACGAACCAAAGCTTGTACAAAACAATGAATATCAGGAAGAATAGCAATCTTTCTGTGAAAAAGAACAGAAAGAGCAGAGATTTGTCCTTTCAAGGAACTTGCGGACAAACCTTTATCTAAACCATCCTGAAGAAACTGTAAAATTCTCGGTATTCTAAAAGAATGCCAAGAAAAATGATGAGAAATACACCAAGAAATATAAGTCTTCCAGACTCTATAATATATCTCTCTAGATACAGATTTACGAGCCTGTAACATAGTATTAATCACAGAGTCAGAGAAACCTCTTTGACCAAGAATCAAGCGTTCAATCTCCATACCTTTAAATTTAAGGATTTCAGATCCTGATGGAAAAAAGGACCTTGTGACAGAAGGTCTGGTCTTAACGGAAGAGTCCACGGTTGGCAAGAGGCCATCCGGACAAGATCCGCATACCAAAACCTGTGAGGTCATGCCGGAGCTACCAGCAGAACAAACGAGCATTCCTTCAGAATCTTGGAGATTACTCTTGGAAGAAGAACTAGAGGCGGAAAGATATAGGCAGGATGATACTTCCAAGGAAGTGATAATGCATCCACTGCCTCCGCCTGAGGATCCCGGGATCTGGACAGATACCTGGGAAGTTTCTTGTTTAGATGGGACACCATCAAATCTATTTCTGGAAGTTCCCACATTTGAACAATCTGAAGAAATACCTCTGGGTGAAGAGACCATTCGCCCGGATGCAACGTTTGGCGACTGAGATAATCCGCTTCCCAATTGTCTACACCTGGGATATGAACCGCAGAGATTAGACAGGAGCTGGATTCCGCCCAAACCAAAATTCGAGATACTTCTTTCATAGCCAGAGGACTGTGAGTCCCTCCTTGATGATTGATGTATGCCACAGTTGTGACATTGTCTGTCTGAAAACAAATGAACGATTCTCTCTTCAGAAGAGGCCAAAACTGAAGAGCTCTGAAAATTGCACGGAGTTCCAAAATATTGATCGGTAATCTCACCTCCTGAGATTCCCAAACTCCTTGTGCCGTCAGAGATCCCCACACAGCTCCCCAACCTGTGAGACTTGCATCTGTTGAAATTACAGTCCAGGTCGGAAGCACAAAAGAAGCCCCCTGAATTAAACGATGGTGATCTGTCCACCACGTTAGAGAGTGTCGAACAATCGGTTTTAAAGATATTAATTGAGATATCTTTGTGTAATCCTTGCACCATTGATTCAGCATCCAGAGCTGAAGAGGTCGCATGTGAAAACGAGCAAAGGGGATCGCGTCCGATGCAGCAGTCATAAGACCTAGAATTTCCATGCATAAGGCTACCGAAGGGAATGATTGTGACTGAAGGTTTCGACAAGCTGCAATCAGTTTTAGACTTCTCTTGTCTGTTAAAGACAGAGTCATGGACACTGAATCTATCTGGAAACCCAGAAAGGTTACCCTTATCTGAGGAATCAATGAACTTTTTGGTAAATTGATCCTCCAACCATGATCTTGAAGAAACAACACAAGTCGATTCGTATGAAATTCTGCTAAATGTAAAGACTGAGCAAGTACCAAGATATCGTCCAAATAAGGAAATACCACAATACCCTGTTCTCTGATTACAGACAGAAGGGCACCGAGAACCTTTGTAAAAATTCTTGGAGCTGTAGCTAGGCCAAAAGGTAGAGCCACAAACTGGTAATGCTTGTCCAGAAAAGAGAATCTCAGGAACTGATAATGATCTGGATGAATCGGAATATGCAGATATGCATCTTGTAAATCTATTGTGGACATATAATTCCCTTGCTGAACAAAAGGCAAGATAGTCCTTACAGTTACCATCTTGAACGTTGGTATCCTTACATAACGATTCAATATTTTTAGATCCAGAACTGGTCTGAAGGAATTCTCCTTCTTTGGTACAATGAAGAGATTTGAATAAAACCCCATCCCCTGTTCCTGAACTGGAACTGGCATAATTACTCCAGTCAACTCTAGATCTGAAACACAATTCAGAAATGCTTGAGCTTTTACTGGATTTACTGGGACACGGGAAAGAAAAAATCTCTTTGCAGGAGGTCTCATCTTGAAACCAATTCTGTACCCTTCTGAAACAATGTTCTGAATCCAAAGATTGTGAACAGAATTGATCCAAATTTCTTTGAAAAAACATAACCTGCCCCCTACCAGCTGAGCTGGAATGAGGGCCGCACCTTCATGTGGACTTAGAAGCAGGCTTTGCCTTTCTGGCTGGCTTGGATTTATTCCAGATTGGAGATGGTTTCCAAACTGAAACTGCTCCTGAGGATGAAGGATCAGGCTTTTGTTCTTTGTTGAAACGAAAGGAACGAAAACGATTATTAGCCCTGTTTTTACCTTTAGATTTTTTATCCTGTGGTAAAAAAGTTCCTTTCCCACCAGTAACAGTTGAAATAATAGAATCCAACTGAGAACCAAATAATTTGTTACCCTGGAAAGAAATGGAAAGTAGAGTTGATTTAGAAGCCATATCAGCATTCCAAGTCTTAAGCCATAAAGCTCTTCTAGCTAAAATAGCTAGAGACATAAACCTGACATCAACTCTGATAATATCAAAGATGGCATCACAGATAAAATTATTAGCATGCTGAAGAAGAATAATAATATCATGAGAATCATGATGTGTTACTTGTTGCGCTAAAGTTTCCAACCAAAAAGTTGAAGCTGCAGTAACATCAGCCAAAGATATAGCAGGTCTAAGAAGATTACCTGAACACAGATAAGCTTTTCTTAGAAAGGATTCAATTTTCCTATCTAAAGGATCCTTAAACGAAGTACCATCTGATGTAGGAATAGTAGTACGTTTAGCAAGGGTAGAAATAGCCCCATCAACTTTAGGGATTTTGTCCCAAAATTCTAATCTGTCAGACGGCACAGGATATAATTGCTTAAAACGTTTAGAAGGAGTAAATGAATTACCCAATTTATCCTATTCTTTGGAAATTACTGCAGAAATAGCATTAGGAACAGGAAAAACTTCTGGAATAACCACAGGAGATTTAAATACCTTATCCAAACGTTTAGAATTAGTATCAAGAGGACCAGAATCCTCTATTTCTAAAGCAATTAGAACTTCTTTAAGTAAAGAACGAATAAATTCCATTTTAAATAAATATGAAGATTTATCAGCATCAACCTCTGAGACAGAATCCTCTGAACCAGAAGAGTCATCAGAATCAGAATGATGATGTTCATTTAAAAATTCATCTGTAGGGAGAGAAGTTTTAAAAGATTTTTTACGTTTACTAGAAGGAGAAATAACAGACATAGCCTTCTTTATGGATTCAGAAACAAAATCTCTTATGTTATCAGGAACATTCTGCACCTTAGATGTTGAAGGAACTGCAACAGGCAATGGTACTTTACTAAAGGAAATATTATCTGCATTAACAAGTTTGTCATGACAATCAATACAAACAACAGCCGGAGGAATAGCTACCAAAAGTTACAGCAGATACACTTAGCTTTGGTAGATCCAGCACTAGACAGCGATTTTCCTGCAGTATCTTCTGACTCAGATGCAACGTGAGACATCTTGCAATATGTAAGAGAAAAAACAACATATAAAGCAAAATTGATCAAATTCCTTAAATGACAGTTTCAGGAATGGGAAAAAATGCCAAAGAACAAGCTTCTAGCAACCAGAAGCAATAAAAAATGAGACTGAAATAATGTGGAGACAAAAGCGGCGCCCATATTTTTTAGCGCCAAATCAGACGCCCACATTATTTGGCACCTAAATGCTTTTGGCGCCAAAAATGACGCCACATCCGGAACGCCGACATCTTTGGCGCAAAATAACGTCAAAAAAATGACGCAACTTCCGGCGACACGTATGACGCCGGAAACGGAAATTTTTTTTGCGCCAAAAAAGTCCGCGCCAAGAATGACGCAATAAAATGAAGCATTTTCAGCCCCCGCGAGCCTAACAGCCCACAGGGAAAAAAGAGTCAAATTTTTGAAGGTAAGAAAAAAATGATTAATTCAAATGCATTATCCCAAATATGAAACTGACTGTCTGAAAAATAAGGAAAGTTGAACATTCTGAGTCAAGGCAAATAAATGTTTGAATACATATATTTAGAACTTTATAAACAAAGTGCCCAACCATAGCTTAGAGTGTCACAGAAAAACAGAATTTATGCTTACCTGATAAATTACTTTCTCCAACGGTGTGTCCGGTCCACGGCGTCATCCTTACTTGTGGGATATTCTCTTCCCCAACAGGAAATGGCAAAGAGCCCAGCAAAGCTGGTCACATGATCCCTCCTAGGCTCCGCCTTCCCCAGTCATTCGACCGACGTAAAGGAGGAATATGCATAGGAGAAATCATATGATACCGTGGTGACTGTAGTTAGAGAAAATAATTCATCAGACCTGATTAAAAAACCAGGGCGGGCCGTGGACCGGACACACCGTTGGAGAAAGTAATTTATCAGGTAAGCATAAATTCTGTTTTCTCCAACATAGGTGTGTCCGGTCCACGGCGTCATCCTTACTTGTGGGAACCAATACCAAAGCTTTAGGACACGGATGATGGGAGGGAGCAAATCAGGTCACCTAGATGGAAGGCACCACGGCTTGCAAAACCTTTCTCCCAAAAATAGCCTCCGAAGAAGCAAAAGTATCAAATTTGTAAAATTTGGTAAAAGTGTGCAGTGAAGACCAAGTCGCTGCCTTACATATCTGATCAACAGAAGCCTCGTTCTTGAAGGCCCATGTGGAAGCCACAGCCCTAGTGGAGTGAGCTGTGATTCTTTCAGGAGGCTGCCGTCCGGCAGTCTCATAAGCCAATTGGATGATGCTTTTAAGCCAAAAAGAGAGAGAGGTAGAAGTTGCTTTTTGACCTCTCCTTTTACCAGAATAAACAACAAACAAGGAAGATGTTTGTCTGAAATCCTTTGTAGCCTCTAAATAGAATTTTAGAGCACGAACTACATCCAAATTGTGCAACAAACGTTCCTTCTTTGAAACTGGATTCGGACACAAAGAAGGCACAACTATCTCCTGGTTAATATTTTTGTTAGAAACAACTTTCGGAAGAAAACCAGGTTTAGTACGCAAAACCACCTTATCTGCATGGAACACCAGATAAGGAGGAGAACACTGCAGAGCAGATAACTCTGAAACTCTTCTTGCAGAAGAAATTGCAACCAAAAACAAAACTTTCCAAGATAATAACTTGATATCTACGGAATGTAAGGGTTCAAACGGAACCCCCTGAAGAACTGAAAGAACTAAATTGAGACTCCAAGGAGGAGTCAAAGGTTTGTAAACAGGCTTGATTCTAACCAGAGCCTGAACAAAAGCTTGAACATCTGGCACAGCCGCCAGCTTTTTGTGAAGTAAAACAGATAAAGCAGAAATCTGTCCCTTCAAAGAACTTGCAGATAATCCTTTCTCCAAACCCTCTTGTAGAAAGGATAGAATCTTAGGAATTTTTATCTTGTTCCATGGGAATCCTTTAGATTCGCACCAACAGATATATTTTTTCCATATTTTATGGTAGATTTTTCTAGTTACAGGCTTTCTAGCCTGAATAAGAGTATCAATGACAGAATCTGAGAACCCACGCTTTGATAAAATCAAGCGTTCAATCTCCAAGCAGTCAGTTGGAGTGAGGCCAGATTCGGATGTTCGAACGGACCTTGAACAAGAAGGTCCTGTCTCAAAGGTAGCCTCCATGGTGGAGCCGATGACATATTCACCAGGTCTGCATACCAAGTCCTGCGTGGCCACGCAGGAGCTATCAAGATCACCGATACCCTCTCCTGTTTGATCCTGGCTACCAGCCTGAGAATGAGAGGAAACGGTGGGAACACATAAGCTAGGTTGAAGGTCCAAGGCGCTACTAGTGCATCCACTAGAGTCGCCTTGGGATCCCTGGATCTGGACCCGTAGCAAGGAACCTTGAAGTTCTGACGAGACGCCATCAGATCCATGTCTGGACTGCCCCATAATTGAATTATTTGGGCAAAGATTTCCGGATGGAGTTCCCACTCCCCCGGATGAAATGTCTGACGACTCAGAAAATCCGCTTCCCAATTTTCCACTCCTGGGATGTGGATTGCAGACAAGTGGCAGGAGTGATTCTCCGCCCATTGAATTATTTTGGTCACTTCTTCCATCGCCAGGGAACTCCTTGTTCCCCCCTGATGGTTGATATATGCAACAGTCGTCATGTTGTCTGATTGAAACCTTATGAATTTGGCCTTTGCTAGCTGAGGCCAAGCCTTGAGAGCATTGAATATCGCTCTCAGTTCCAGAATGTTTATCGGTAGAAGAGATTCTTCCCGAGACCAAAGACCCTGAGCTTTCAGGGGTTCCCAGACCGCGCCCCAGCCCACCAGACTGGCGTCGGTCGTGACAATGACCCACTCTGGTCTGCGGAAGCTCATCCCTTGTGACAGGTTGTCCAGGGTCAGCCACCAACGGAGTGAATCTCTGGTCCTCTGATCTACTTGTATCGTCGGAGACAAGTCTGTATAATCCCCATTCCACTGACTGAGCATGCACAGTTGTAATGGTCTTAGATGAATTTGCGCAAAAGGAACTATGTCCATTGCCGCAACCATCAAACCTATTACTTCCATGCACTGCGCTATGGAAGGAAGAAGAACAGAATGAAGTACTTGACAAGAGCTTAGAAGTTTTGATTTTCTGGCCTCTGTCAGAAAAATCTTCATTTCTAAGGAGTCTATTATTGTTCCCAAGAAGGGAACTCTTGTTGACGGGGATAGAGAACTTTTTTCTACGTTCACCTTCCACCCGTGAGATCTGAGAAAGGCTAGGACAATGTCCGTATGAGCCTTTGCTTGTGGCAGAGACGACGCTTGAATCAGTATGTCGTCCAAGTAAGGTACTACTGCAATGCCCCTTGGTCTTAGCACCGCTAGAAGGGACCCTAGTACCTTTGTGAAAATTCTTGGAGCAGTGGCTAATCCGAATGGAAGTGCCACAAACTGGTAATGCTTGTCCAGAAAGGCGAACCTTAGGAATCGATGATGTTCCTTGCGGATAGGAATATGTAGATACGCATCCTTTAAATCCACCGTGGTCATGAATTGACCTTCCTGGATGGTAGGAAGAATTGTCCGAATGGTTTCCATTTTGAACGATGGAACCCTGAGAAATTTGTTTAGGATCTTGAGATCTAAGATTGGTCTGAATGTTCCCTCTTTTTTGGGAACTATGAACAGATTGGAGTAGAATCCCATCCCTTGTTCTCTTAATGGAACAGGATGAATCACTCCCATTTTTAACAGGTCTTCTACACAATGTAAGAATGCCTGTCTTTTTATGTGGTCTGAAGACAATTGAGACCTGTGGAACCTTCCCCTTGGGGGTAGCTCCTTGAATTCCAGAAGATAACCTTGGGAGACTATTTCTAGCGCCCAAGGATCCAGAACATCTCTTGCCCAAGCCTGAGCGAAGAGAGAAAGTCTGCCCCCCACCAGATCCGGTCCCGGATCGGGGGCCAACATCTCATGCTGTCTTGGTAGCAGTGGCAGGTTTCTTGGCCTGCTTACCTTTGTTCCAGCCTTGCATTGGCCTCCAGGCTGGCTTGGTTTGAGAAGTATTACCCTCTTGCTTAGAGGATGTAGAATTTGAGGCTGGTCCGTTTCTGCGAAAGGGACGAAAATTTGGTTTATTTTTAGCCTTAAAAGACCTATCCTGAGGAAGGGCGTGGCCCTTTCCCCCAGTGATATCTGAAATAATCTCTTTCAAGTCAGGGCCAAACAGAGTTTTCCCCTTGAAAGGTATGTTAAGCAATTTGTTCTTGGAGGACGCATCCGCTGACCAAGACTTTAGCCAAAGCGCTCTGCGCGCCACAATAGCAAAACCTGAATTTTTCGCCGCTAATCTAGCTAATTGCAAAGTGGCGTCTAAAGTAAAAGAGTTAGCCAATTTAAGAGCTTGAACTCTGTCCATAACCTCCTCATAAGAAGATTCTTTATTGAGCGACTTTTCTAGTTCATCGAACCAGAAACACGCAGCTGTAGTGACAGGAACAATGCATGAAATTGGTTGTAGAAGGTAACCTTGCTGAACAAACATCTTTTTAAGCAAACCCTCTAATTTTTTATCCATAGGATCTTTGAAAGCACAACTATCTTCTATAGGGATAGTAGTGCGTTTGTTTAGAGTAGAAACCGCCCCCTCGACCTTGGGGACTGTCTGCCATAAGTCCTTTCTGGGGTCGACCATAGGAAACAATTTCTTAAATATAGGGGGAGGGACAAAAGGTATGCCGGGCCTTTCCCATTCTTTATTTACAATGTCCGCCACCCGCTTGGGTATAGGAAAAGCTTCGGGGGGCACCGGGACCTCTAGGAACTTGTCCATCTTACATAATTTCTCTGGAATGACCAAATTGTCACAATCATCCAGAGTAGATAACACCTCCTTAAGCAGAGCGCGGAGATGTTCCAATTTAAATTTGAATGTAATAACATCAGGTTCAGCTTGTTGAGAAATTTTTCCTGAATCTGAAATTTCTCCCTCAGACAAAACCTCCCTGGCCCCTTCAGACTGGTGTAAGGGCATGTCAGAACCATTATCATCAGCGTCCTCATGCTCTTCAGTATCTAAAACAGAGCAGTCGCGCTTTCGCTGATAAGTGGGCATTTTGGCTAAAATGTTTTTAATAGAATTATCCATTACAGCCGTTAATTGTTGCATAGTAAGAAGTATTGGCGCACTAGATGTACTAGGGGCCTCTTGTGTGGGCAAGACTGGCGTAGACACAGGAGGGGATGATGCAGTACCATGCTTACTCCCCTCACTTGAGGAATCATCTTGGGCAACATCATTATCAGTGGCATCATTTTCCCTAAATTGTTTGTCACATACATCACATCTATTTAAATGAGAAGGAACCTTGGCTTCCTCACATACAGAACATAGTCTATCTGATAGTTCAGACATGTTAAGCAGGCATAAACTTGATAACAAAGTACAAAAAACGTTTTAAAATAAAACCGTTACTGTCACTTTAAATTTTAAACTGAACACACTTTATTACTGAATATGTGAAAAAGTATGAAGGAATTGTTCAAAATTCACCAAAATTTCACCACAGTGTCTTAAAGCCTTAAAAGTATTGCACACCAAATTTGAAAGCTTTAACTCTTAAAATAACGGAACCGGAGCCGTTTTTACATTTAACCCCTATACAGTCCCTGGTATCTGCTTTGCTGAGACCCAACCAAGCCCAGAGGGGAATACGATACCAAATGACGCCTTCAGTAAGCTTTTTCTGTGTATCTGAGCTCCTCACACATGCATCTGCATGCCTTGCTTCCCAAAAACAACTGTGCATTAGTGGCGCGAAAATGAGGCTCTGCCTATGATTAGAAAAGGCCCCCAGTGAAAAAGGTGTCCAATACAGTGCCTGCCGTTTTTTTAACATAATTCCCAAGATTAAAATAACTCCTCAAAGCTATAATCTATTAAAAATGCTTATAAAGTAATCGTTTTAGCCCAGAAAAATGTCTACCAGTCTTTAAAGCCCTTGTGAAGCCCTTTATTCTTATTAAGAAAATGGCTTACCGGATCCCATAGGGAAAATGACAGCTTCCAGCATTACCAAGTCTTGTTAGAAATGTGTCATACTTCAAGCAGCAAAGTCTGCACACTGTTTCCCCCAACTGAAGTTACTTCATCTCAATAGTCCTGTGTGGAAACAGCCATCGATTTTAGTAATGGTTGCTAAAATCATCTTCCTCTTACAAACAGAAATCTTCATCTATTTTCTGTTTCAGAGTAAATAGTACATACCAGCACTATTTTAAAATAACAAACTCTTGATTGAAGAATAAAACTACATATAAACACCAAAAAACTCTTAACCATCTCCGTGGAGATGTTGCCTGTGCAACGGCAAAGAGAATGACTGGGGAAGGCGGAGCCTAGGAGGGATCATGTGACCAGCTTTGCTGGGCTCTTTGCCATTTCCTGTTGGGGAAGAGAATATCCCACAAGTAAGGATGACGCCGTGGACCGGACACACCTATGTTGGAGAAATAAGATTTACTTACCCCAGGACACTCATCTATATGTTTGTAGAAAGCCAAACCAGTACTGAAACGAGAATCAGCAGAGGTAATGGTATATATAAGAGTATATCGTCGATCTGAAAAGGGAGGTAAGAGATGAATCTCTACGACCGATAACAGAGAACCTATGAAATAGACCCCGTAGAAGGAGATCACTGCATTCAAATAGGCAATACTCTCCTCACATCCCTCTGACATTCACTGCACGCTGAGAGGAAAACCGGGCTCCAACTTGCTGCGGAGCGCATATCAACGTAGAATCTAGCACAAACTTACTTCACCACCTCCATCGGAGGCAAAGTTTGTAAAACTGAATTGTGGGTGTGGTGAGGGGTGTATTTATAGGCATTTTGAGGTTTGGGAAACTTTGCCCCTCCTGGTAGGAATGTATATCCCATACGTCACTAGCTCATGGACTCTTGCTAATTACATGAAAGAAATATGCTTTCCAAATTGTGTGGTAAATCTTTTGAATTACAGGTTTCCTAGCCTATATCAGAGTTTCAATCATGAATCATCATTCAACCATGTGATAACAGGTCTTGTCTCAAAGGAAGGATCTATGGAGGAGATGAGGACATCTGTACTAGCTCCGCATACCATGTCCTGCGGGGACAGGCTGGAACAAATAATATTACTGATGCTAACTCCTGTTTGATTTGAGCAATGACTCTTGCAAGAACAACAAATGGGGGAAAACTCCCATGGGCATACCAAGGTGCAGTAGGAAGTACCTACGTCCCTCAGAGGGAGGCTAGGGGCAAGTCCCTCTGACATCTGAGGGTAGTTATGGCTGAAGTCTTGTAAGAGAAATACTGTGCACATAACAGGGTATTCCTATGTCCCTGTATCATTCAGTTGATATTAAGAGTCTTTTCTGTCTTCTTTGTAAATGATACTCCCCAGGGACTCTGAACCTCACAGTTCTGAGCTCTCAATTTGTAATCCATAAGCAAGTAGCTGGAAACACCTTTATTCTCAACCAACTCTTACAAAACCAAGAATAAAACTAAGAGTGAGATGTGAGGTGGGAGAGCTTTTAAGCTCTTGTATGGGTTTTTGACCTTCTTCTTGTGCCAGGAAATATATCCCATATGCTATGGAGGACTGTGGACCATCATCATTTTACGAAAGAAAGGATTTAGACATTGTTTCTGAACTAGAATTATTCTATTTTGCATGCAAAACAAAATGTATAGAACTTTAATATGTTAGCACAAGGGTCAGCAATCACACATAAATTAAAGGGACATAAAAGTAAAAAATTACATTTTCATGGTTCAGATAGAGCATGCAATTTTAGATACTTTTTAGATTGACTTCTATTAGATTTCTATTATCAAGTTTAATTTGTTCCCTTGGGATCTTTTATTGAAAAACATACCAAGGTAGGCTCAGGGGCAGCAATGCTACGGGGAGCTAGCTGCTGATTGGTGGCTATGTACATATGCCTTTGGCTCACTATAGGTCTCAGACAAGCATTGCTATTCTGTATTACAGGTATATGCATGTAATAATGCAATACGCTAATTTAAACGTTGGTGACTTAGTCAAAATCAGTACATACTGCAATAATATAGGAAAATCTTTCATTTTAAAATAAATCTTAAATTTGCACTTAAGTTAATTGCCTATTTTGATTGTAGAATTTAATTCACACAAAAAACATACAGGAAAGTGAGATAATACATTTAAATGATGAATGTAATAGAAAAAACTAATACAAATGAATATTCTAGAGCAGGGGTCAGCAACCTTGGGCCCCCAGATGTTTTGGAACAACATTTCCCATGATGCTCAGGGAGCCTAAAGAGTGTCGGAGCATCATGGGAAATATAGTTCCAAAACATCTGGGGCCCAAGGTTGCCGATCCCTGTTCTAGAGTATTTCAACTGAAAGTCACATTTAAAATAGTGAAATTTAACATTCAGCTATAACAGTAAATGCAAACGATCAGCATTTGTTTGGATAATTATATACTTTAAACAATTGCTGTGAAACATGCAGCCAATGGGGATCTTGCTTGCTTTAAAAGATGCGAAGTGTCAGCGACCCAGAAAAAAGCATCTAGTGAACCAGCGCTGGGTCCTGACCCGTAATTTTAAGAACCTAGCGCTATAGCACTTTATTTCTCCTCTAATGTTCTAATAAGTACAAGAATAAAATGCTCTAAGGCTTTATGCATTTTTTTGCTTAGTAAACAAATTTACAGAGAATAATCTATGCACGGGTAACAAATTTACGTTCCATAGGTTATGTTACCTTTTTTGCAGCTCGTTGGAATTTTTCTTCTTCACTTCTGACAGGGTCTTAATTTTGGTCTTGATTAGTTCCGTAGCCTAAAAATAAAATCACCATAATCATTACTTAAACTAATTTGGATTAGATAAAAAAAAGCCAGCATGCTCTGTTCATTTCACACACACTATAAATATTAAAGACAGGATTCTGAATAACATAAATTAAACAAGAACCCAGAAGGTCATTGTCAGACATCCCATTTCCCAAGGATTTGCTTCTATGAAAATGATGCACAAATTTGCCCATCAAGTCACGTTTATCCAATATTTTCTAGAGATACCAACTGTATCCAGGTATTATCTTTAGCATAGGTTTTAGTAACCAGCTTTCATACAAAACAATTTAGACATCTCTGCTTTGAATCTGAAGGGACTGGAGACCAAAAGTCAGACATGTTTTAATCTGTAACCTGTCTAAAGTATTTTACCATTCCCCATTGCCTTTAAGACAGACTCTTGTAAAGCTAAACAAGTGGTGTCCTTCTCTTGCCCCCATATGCTAGTGAGGCAGTGGGTATGAGGGCTCTACATAACTATTCTATAGCATGCCTGGCAATAAGGGACATGTAGCGAACAGGTAAAAAGCTGACTAGAAAATATCACATAACATCTCTGATATCTTCCTTACAAGTTCCCCAGTTACCACCTCCCATTGTAAGGGGACTTTAAAGGGACATAAAGGTACAGAATGAAAATGCTCTAATGTGTTATAGCATTGTTTTACTGCACAACTGTTTGAATGTAACTGTGTTTATTAGTCCTGCAAAGGGGTTAATACATAGTTAAGGAGAGTTCCCCAGAAGCAATGCACTACTGGGACCTAGCTATGCATATCAAGTTATCCAATGATAAGATGCATATGTGTGTAGCCACCAATCACCAGTAGTGCATTGATAATCCTGAACCAATCTAGATTTGCTTTTTAACAAAGGATACCAAGAGAACAAAGCAAATTTCATTATAGAAGTAAATAAAATGAATGGCTCTTGAAATTGCATGCTCTATATGAATCATGAAAGTTTAACTTTGCCCCCTTTAAGCATCTAATTGTGATGTTTGACTCAGGCCTAGCAAAGAAGCAAATATCTTGCATAAGTGTGAATTCCGGCAATGCTGATTGGCTGTTTGTTTTTTTATGGGGTTTTTTTCATCACGCAGATAGAAGTAAAAAGAGGTTGCACTAGTAAGTTGATCTCATTTTTAAAGGGACATAATACTCATAAGCTAAATTACTTGAAAATGATGCAGCATAACTGTAAAAAGCTGACAAGAAAATATCACTTGAGCATCTCTATATAAAAACGAAGATATTTTACTTCAAAACTGCAAGTTGGGGGGAAAAAAACAAAAAAAAAAACAATAGCCAATCAGCATTAACAGTGCTTTGGTCATGCTTTGCTTTGCTGTGATCTCATGAGATTTCGCTGAAATCTTGTGATATTTCATAGTAAACTTCCTTAAACTGATTAGGAAAATAACATAACTATGCCTGTACATGCCAGATGCACGCCCCCTTACTAGTCCTGGGACTAGCATCCAGATTGGCTGCTTAAAGTCTCTTTATACAGTTGGGTGAGTCTCTTTATACAGTGGGACATTTTAACCCCTTAATGACCACAATGTACCCTGTATGTGACTGGTTATTAAGGGTTTTTTCAGGACATAATAGCACAAGTCTAGCAAGAAGACGCTATTGATACCCTCCCTCCAGCAGGCTTTGTGGAATAGAGCAGTCTCAACGCTGGTGGCAAGACTGCGCAATAAAACAATCAAGTCCCAAAAAAAGGCAGTGACATACAGGGTACGTCGCTGGTCCTTAAGGGGTTAAGGTAAAATATCATCTTTTTTACATAGAGATGTTCAGGTGCTATTTTCTAGTCAGCTTTTTACAGTTATACTGCATCACTTTCAAGTGCTTCAACATTTAAATAAACAAAAACCCATTTATAGATCATTACAATTTTTTAGAAAAACGGGTGTTGTAATAAGGTAAAAATCTACACTTTAGGAAAGTTTGTAAATCCAGTTTTCATTACATCTCAAGAGTGTGCAATATCCCTATATCCATGCCTTCTGAAACTCCCTTATTTAGCCTGGGTTCACATAACAAATAAAATGTAACCATTTGTTATTAATCCATTAATTAATTTTCACAAAACTAGCCAGTGTTAAAATCTTTTTCTTTCTCATTTGGAAAATGGGTTTGCTAGATACAGTATTTATCAAAATATCTGGGGCCCAAGGTCTCTTTTTTTATAACTTAAAGGGACAGTTTAGTCAAAAATAAACTTTTATGATTCAGATAGGGCATGCAATTTTAAACAACTTTCCGATTTACTTTTATCATTAAATTTGCTTTGTTCCCTTGGTGGTATTTTTGAAAAGCTAAACCTAGCTAGGCTTAAACTGATTTCTAAACCATTGAAAACCGCCTCTTAGCTCAGAGCATTTTGAACGTTTTTCACAGTTAGACAGTGTTTGTTCATGTGTGTCATTGTGCTCACTCCCGTGGAGTTATTTAGGAGTCTGCACTGATTGGCTAAACTACATGTCTGTCAACAGTACTGAAATAAGGGGGCAGTCTGCAGAGACTTAGATACAAGGTAATCACAGAGGTAAAAAATATATTAATATAACTGTGTTGGTTATGCAAAACTGGGGAATGGGTAATAAAGGGATATCTATATTTTTAAACAATAAAAATTCTGGTGTAGACTGTCCCTTTAAAGGGACACTAAACCCACAATTTTTCTTTCAAGATTCAGGTAGAGAATACTATTTTAAACAATATTCCAATTTACTTTTATTATCTAATTTGCTTAATTCTTTAGATACCCTTTGTTGAAGAAATAGCAATGCACATGGGCGAGCCAATCATACGAGGCATCTGTGTGCAGCCACCAATCAGCAGCTACTGAGCCTATCTAGATATGCTTTTCAGCAAAGGATATTAAGACGATGAAGCAAATTGGATAATAGAAGTAAATTAGAAAGTTGTTTAAAATTGCATGCTCTTTCTAAATCATGACATAAAAAATGTGGGTTTCATGACCCTTTAATCAGGGATTCCTACTGTAAACAACCGTTTACATACATCTAGTACTATGATTAGAAGAAATATTTTGCTCTTTTTAAGTAATCTGAGTATTGAAAACACAACATACTGGAAAAACATCTTTGTTGTAAATTTCTCTTTTCAATGTTGCAATCTCTTACCAATGTTCAGTAAAAGATTCTGAGAACGGGGTTGTTTAAAATATATCTGATAAAATAAATTGGGGAAAAAAAAAGACAAATATACTCGATAAATCAGACGAAGATATTTCCCCATATAGGGCTAGATTAGGAATGGCGCGCTAACAGTTACGGGCAAGCCAAAAGAGGTTTATCACCGGGTTTGGCGCTCATATTTCAAGTAGAAAGTAAACTCTATTGCTTGAGCGCAATTGAAGTTAACGCGCGTCGGAATAGTGCGTTCCCAGAGCTATGGTTAATTGTTTCGCTAATGAAAAAAAATGTTTCAAAACACATCAAAAATACATTGAAAATTACAGTTACACTTATAATAACACTGATAAAAATGATAAAAATTATTAAAAATAAAATATTGCACAAAAAAGTTATAAAGGCTCAAAGTTACGAGGTCTCAGGTGTTAGAAAAAAAAGGCAGACAAAGGGCTTTAACATAAAGATACACACATATACATGGTAACATAGTAGATGAGGTTGAAAAAAGACAGAAGTCCATCAAGTTCAACCTATACAAATCTTAATATACTCACAAAAAAGCTCCAGTTTATCTTAAATTAATCCAATTAAAAAAGGTGACCCATTTAATGCAATAAATCATATCCCTGAATTCTGTTTCTAGCTAGAAATGTATCTCAACCATTTTTACATGTATTTAAGGTATTGGCATTCACTAGCTCCTCAGGTAATGAGTTCCACAATTTTATTGCTCTTACAGTGAAAAAACGTTTACGTTGCAGATTGAATCTCCTTTCCTCCAGCCTTAAATTGTGGCCTCTTGTAACAAACAATTTTCTTGGAATAAACAGAGCTTCTGCCATTTCTGTATATGGGTCTTGAATATATTTATATAAAGTAATGATCTCACCTTTTAAGGACCATTTTTTTCGAGAGAAAGCAGACCCAGTTTAGCTAACCTCTCCTCATTGCTTAAATTCTCCATTCCCCTTATTAGCTTTGCGGCCCTTCTATGAACTTTTTCTAAGTCTGCAATGCCTTTTTTTGAGATCAGTGCCCAGAACTGCACTTCATACTCAAGGTGAAGTCTTACCAGGGATTTATATAGTGACATAATTATACTTTGCGCTCTTGCATTAATGCCTCTTTTAATACATGCTAGTATCTTATTAGCCTTACAAGCCTCTGCCCTGCATTGTGCACCCATCTTTAGCTTGTTATCTATTAATACTCCCAAATCCCTTGCCTCCTCTGTTTGGCTAAGTCTAGTCCCATTTAAATAATAGATTGCCTGCTTATTTTTACTTGCAAAATGTAGAACCTTGCATTTTCCCGTATTAAATCTCATTTTCAATTATTTACCTGCCCATTCTGTAGATCCCCTTGTAAAGCAAGTTCATCCTGCCCTGACCTAATGACCTTAAACAACTTTGTATCATCTGCAAAAAAGAGATGTTGTCATTTAATCCTTGCTCCTAGTCATTAATAAAAAATATTAAAAAGAAGAGGGCTCAGTACTGATTTCTGGGGGCTCCACTGATTACCTTTGTCCAATCTGAGTATGATCCGGTTACTACTACTCGTTGCTCCCTGTCTTTTATCCAGTTATTTAACCATGTGCTAACATTTTCGGCTATTCCCAGTCCCTTAATTTTGTACATTAATTTCTCATGTGGCACTGTATCAAACGCCTTTGCAAAATCCAAGTTTATCAAATCAACTCATTCCACATTATCTATATTTTTACTTACTTCCTTGTAGAATTTAATTATATATCTAAATATATATACCGTATTTTTCGCTCCATAAGACGCACTTTTCCCCCCCCTCAAAAGTAAGGAGAAATGTCTGTGCGTCTTATGGAGCGAATGTGCTTGCATTTTTAGGCTAACTGGTACCGGGTAATTTTGTTGGCAGTTGCTGCAGTCAGAGCAGCAGGGAAAACATGTAGAGAGCGCAATGCTAGCAAACAGTAACACAGCCAGGGCAGGAGGGGCCGGGCTCCAGAGCCGCACTAACAAAGCTGCTATGCTATGCAGCAGTGGGACGGGCACTTTTTCCCCTTAAATTGGACCAAAGCGCGCATTTCAGCCCCCCATTATTCAACAGTGCACTGGCCAGGGGATGAGTGCTATTGGTGCTTGAAGTTTAGAGCGGGTGAATCAGGTGGCAGGAAATCCTCACAGCGCCTGCACTTGTGTTTGGGTGGTGAGCTGAGGGTCGGGACAGCACCTAAAAGCAGCAGAGCAGTGACTGAGGTTAGTAAAGAATGCCTGGATACTATTTGATTTTCCTAGGAGTTAACATTTTTACTTTTAGACTTCTGCAATGTGGTTCCGAATTCCCAATCATTTTCCACCATGTTATTCTGCTTAAAGATCTTTTTGTGCCTTAGAACCGTGCTGACAGGGCTGTGACAAGAAAGAAAAACAGAGGAAAATGTTTGGGAATCCAGAACCACTTTATCTCCGTTCTCCATGCTATCAGCAGTGCTGTAAATTACCCTAGACACAGAAAAGCTGCTGCCGTTAACCAGCGTGTGTCGACAGGTGGGGGAGGGGTGGGACAAATGTTGTCAGTTTACTTTTACTACCGGAGAGCAGAGGAGAGCCCTGTGAGTATCAGCTTCTATAGTGTCTGTCAGCTAGAGATAGATAAAGGAAGGCTGTGATAAAGTTACTGCTGCTTCTTGGGACACTTGGGATATGATATTAAAAGGGCAGTGTGATTTAAAGGAGTACCACAGGCACAAATATTTTGCTTTTAATTTTCCCAAGTTGGATTCCCAAATCTTCTGTAATCAGATTTGTAAAAGCATAATTTTAATGTATCTGTGTGTGTATTCAGTAGTGTTTCTCTCCCACACTTTCATTGTTCTCTCTCCCCTCTTTCAGTGGTCTCTCCCCTCTTTCAGTGGTCTCTCCCCTCTTTCAGTGGTCTCTCTCTTCCTCTCTCCCTCCTCTGTCTCCCCCTCTCTCTCTGTCCCCCCCCAGTCGCTCTTTTTACTCCACGTTATTGCTCTCTCCCCCCTCTGTTCAGAATATATTTTTTCTTGTTTTCCTCCTCTAAAAACTAGGTGCGTCTTATGGTCAGGTGCGTCTTATGGAGCGAAAAATACGGTATATATAATGTATATGTATATATGTATGCATGTGTATGTATGTATGTATGTATATATATATATATATATATATATATATATGTGTGTGTGTGTGTGTGTGTGTGTGTGTACATATGTATTTATATGTTAAATATGTATTTAAAGACAGAAATACACATAAAACACATAAATATATACTGTATGTACATATATACACACATATAGGGGATTATTTATCAAGCCGTCGACTGTGTTGCATTGACGGCACCAATACGCTCGCTTAAAATCACCTAGCACCGCAGCTGCGGACCTGAATATGATCGCCATATTTATAAAAAAAGCCGGCAAAAAGACGCGCACCAAGTACGGGGCGATGAGCATCGGACTGTTGTTAACTAGCAGTCATCAATCTCGTGTCTATTTGGCTTTTTATCAACTTTATTTATATCCTATAACTAAACGCTGCTGCTATACCAAAATGTTTAACCCCTATCCTGCCGCTCCCGGACCCCGCCGCAACCTATATAAAGTTTTTAACCCCTATCCCGCCACTCCCGGACCCCGCCGCAACCTATATAAAGTTTTTAACCCCTATCCCGCTGCTCCCAGACCCTGCCGCAACTAAAGTTATTAACCCCTATCCTGCTACTCCCGGACCCCGCCGCAACTAAATAACGTTATTAACCCCTATCCCGCCGCTCCTGGACTTCGCCGCCACCTAAATAAACGTATTAACTAACCTCTGGCCTTCCACATCACTACCATTAACTAAACCTATTAAGCCCTAAACCACCAGCCCCCCACATCGCCATAAACTAAATAAAGCTATTAACCCCTAAAACTAACAACCCGCTAAGTTTAAATTAAAATTACAACATCCCTATCTTCAAATAAATTAAAACTTACCTGTAGAATTGAAATAAACTATTTTTACACTATTATTTAACCTACCCTAACTATTATACTACAATTAAATTAAACTAGCAATTAAATTAACTAAATTACATATTAAAAAACCCTAACCCTAATCAAATTATTTAAATCTACTATTAAACCTTCTAAAAAAATACTAAATTACAAACAAAACAAAAAAAACACTAAATTACAAAAAATAAAAAAATAAATTATGATAAAAAAAAACACATTATCAAAAAAAAAAATACACCTAATCTAATAGCCCGAACAAAATAAAAAAGACCCCAAAATAAAAAAAAACCCTAGCCTACAATAAACTACCAATGGCCCTTAAAAAGGGTCTTTTGTGGGGCATCGTCCCAAAGAAATCAGCTCTTTTACCTTTAAAAAAAACAAAAAACAAACACCCACCCAAAAAACCCTTATATAAACCTAACACTAACCCCCGACGATCCTCTTACAGTTATTGAAGTCTCACTTGAAGGATCCATCCAGCCGACAAGAAGTCTTCATCCGGGCGGCCTCTTCCATCTTCATCCAGCCGGCAAAGTCTTCATCCATGCGGCCTCTTCTATCTTCATCCATCCGGCACGGAGCCGGTCGATCCTGAAGACATCCGGCGTGGAGTTCCTCTTCAATACGGTCTCCGCCGTAAACTGGATCTTCAATGCAAGTGATGTCATCCAAGATGGCGTCCCTTGCATTCCTATTGGCTGAAAGGTTCCAACCACCCAATAGGATTAGAGCTGCTAAAATCCTATTGGCTGTTCCAATCAGCCAATAAGATTTTAGCAGCTCTCATCTTATTGGCTGTTCTAATCAGCCAATAGGATGAGTGCTCAATCCTATTGGCTGATTGGAACCTTTCAGCCAATAGGAATGCAAGGGACACCATCTTGGATGACGTCACTTGCATTGAAGATCCAGTTTACGGTGGAGACCGTATTGAAGAGGAGCTCTGCGCCAGATGAATGAAGATAGAAGAGGCTGCATGGATGAAGACTTCGCCGACTGGATGAAGATGGAAGAGGTTGCCCTGATAAAGACTTCTTGCCGGCTGGATGGTTCCTTCAAGTGGGACTTCAATAACTGTAAGTGGATCGTCGGGGGTTAGTGTTAGGTTTACTTAAGAGTTTTTTTGGGTTGATTTTATTTTTAGAGTAGGGTCTGGGAAGTAAAAGAGCTAAATGCCCTTTTAAGGGTAATACCATACAAATGCCCTTTTCAGGGCAAAGGGGAGCTTAGGTTATTTTAGAAAGTGTTTTTATTTGGGAGGTTGGTTGGGTGGGTGGTGGGTTTTACTGTTGGGAAGTGTTTTTTGTTTTTTTTCTAAAAGTAAAAGAGCTGGTTTCTTTGGGACAATGCCCCACAAAAGGCCATTTTAAGGGCCATTGGTAGTTTTTTGTAGGCTAGGTTTTTTTTTATTTTGGGGGGCTTTTTTATGTTGATAGGGCTATTAGATTAGGTGTAATTCTTTTTTATTTTTGATAATGTGGTTTTTTTTTTGTAATTTAGTGTTTTTTATTTTTTGTAATTTAGCGTTTAATTTTTTTGGAATTTAGTAATTTTTTAGAAGGTTTAATAGTAGATTTAAATAATTTGAGTAGGGTTAGGGTTTTTTAATATGTAATTTAGACAATTTAATTGCTAGTTTAATTTAATTGTAGTATAATAGTTAGGGTAGGTTAATTAATAGTTTAAAAATAGTTTATTTTAATTCTACAGGTAAGTTTTAATTTATTTGAAGATAGGGATGTTGTAATTTTAATTTAAACTTAGCGGTTGTTAGGTTTAGGGGTTAATAGCTTAATTTAGTTTATGGCGATGTGGGGGGCTGGCGGTTTAGGGGTTAATAGGTTTAGTTAATGGTAGTGATGTGGGAGGCCAGTGGTTTAGGGGCTAATACATTTCTTTAGGTGGTGGCGGGTTTCGGGAGCAGAGGGATGGGGTTAATAACTTTATTTAGTTGCAGCGGGGTCCGGGAGCGGCGGGATAGGGGTTAATAACTTTATTAAAGTTGTGGCGGGGTCTGGGAGCGCCGGGATAGGGGTTAATAGCTGTATGTAGGTGGCAGTGGGGTCCGGGAGCAGCAGGATAGGGGTTAATAACATAATGCAGGTTGCGGCGATGTCTGGGGTGGCAGATTAGCGGTATTTAGATTCGGGGTATCTGTTAGGGTGTTAGATGTAAACCTAACTTGTTTTCAACATATAAATCAATAGGATATCTGGCAACATCGAACATAAGCTTTCGGTGCTTTCAGACTCCCATTGATTTCTATGGCATCAGCGGCCTCCGGGTGACGGATTGAAAACCAGGTACGCTGGGTCAGAAAAGACGCGAGAGTACCTGTTAGAAATTTGATAACTTGTAAAAGTTGTCAAATAGAGCCGAATGTGTATTCAGAACATCTGTAATGTCGTAAGCATTAATCTGCGTCGGACTGAGACCAGCGGATCATATGTTACGTCACAAATTTCAACTTTTGGAAATCTGTAGGCTTTGATAACTAGGTCGGATCAAGCTTGCCACAATTACGCTGCGGAATTCCGCCGTATTTGCGGTTGACGGCTTGATAAATATCCCCCATAGACTTAGTGCATTAGAGTCCTTTGCAGTTAAGTAGATGAAAACATGAAAAGGCATATATATGCAATATTTATATTTAATATAGTGTTATACTGTGCATTTGCTATATATATTCCAATGTTCTGTACATAGCACAATATGTTCTAAGTATTTTAAATATATATATATTTATATATATATATATATATATATATATATATATATATATATATGTATAAATCCATACCTATATATAATCTGGCCAAATGGGATAAGCCCAGGTACCCCGTCAAGATCTCTACCAAAACCTGCGCCCCTAAAACAGCTTGTTTGATAGAGAGCTTGCATTGTTTGGCTGTTTTAGGGACCCAGGTTTTGGGAGAGACCTTGACGTGGTACCTGGTCTTGTCCCATTTGGCCAGATGTGGTAACTAACTCTTCCAGTTTTGCTTTTAATCTTAGTTGAGAGCATGCAAGTGAATGCTGGACTTCCTCTGTGTGTTGTGTTCATTTATTTTGTAATATTCCCTATTGGCCTTGCATCGAGACCTGTCTGGGGTTAACTGACTGTGACTCTGGGGACAGTTGAGCTTCCTGAGTGTGCTATTGAGCACCCAGGGCTGTGCATGTTGCAGGGTTATAGGATGTGTGCCCAGTCCAGTCTGAGAGTGCAGTCCCCTTCCGTGTTTTGTATTTGTATATATATATGTAGAAATATGTACTGTGTTTATGAATAAATAGAACATATTCTGCTATGTAAAGAACATTGGAATGTGAAATATTCATAGTTTCATGTCGGGTTAGCACCCTTGAGAAAATATGATCGGGATTGTATGCGAGTAGGGCTTTTTCTCACTTTTTTTCTCCATTGACTTCTATGGGGGTACATGATAATGCACGAGATATCCTAACTTCACCTTTTTTGCACGCATTGGTTTAGCACTTGTGCAAAAACAGTTTACTTTCAACCTGTAAAACAAGCGCTACCTGAGGAGAGCAAAAAGCTTACCTCTAGCGGAGTAAGTGCGCAAGAGGGAACATTAAATACCGCTCCACTTGTAATCTAGCCCATAATCTGTAAGCATTTTGCAACAATATTTTCTACAATTAGACAAACTGTATTGGTATCAACATGACAACCTAAGAAATTGTTGCTAATGCTTACTAGCCAAGTGGAAAAATGAATAATTTAATACGCCGATATATGTTTTAATGAAACCATGAAATAGTTTCCTTTACTTAACTGGTGACCAAGAAGTGCCTCCAAAAGCATTAAGAGAAAAAAAAAACTTCCATCCGTCAATCAGTATGAATGATTTATTTGGCACAAATATTTAATGAAGCCAAAACCGTATTAGAGGTCACTTCTCAAATATTTGATATATAGTGAGACAGTGCAGAATACATGTAACATATGAAATGCAGTTCACTGTCAATCATTGAAATACCATTGTACATAACAAAGACTGGGTTGTCAAGACCACAAAATAAGTCTGTGATACAGAAGAGAGAGTGGAGCTTTCATTTTCACTGAAGATAATGTGCTCATATTCTGTTGTGTATGGACAGTTTGCTATACAATTTAAATTTTTGCTTTGACGTACAACCCAATAAATCCTTCTTACACCTGTAGCATTAAAGCTGGCAAAAAAAGTAAAAAAAGACTAACAATGGTTCAGATGAACAGACAATTTTAAGAGCCTTTTCAAATCACTTCTATTATCAAACTTACTTAGTTCTCTTGGTATCCATTTTTGAAAAGCATAAAGAAGAGCTAACTGGTGACTAGTGGCTACACACATGACTGTTGTCATTGGCTTACCAGATGTGCTAGTTCCCAATAGTGTTTTGCTGCCAAAAAGCCAAATGTCATATTTTTTATCCTTTTGCAGGGTTTAAACACAATTTATTAAGCAGTAGAGCCTGCTTTGGAGCCCTTGTGACAAATCACCCTGAACTTGACTGACACTCGTGATTGGTTGCAGGGTAAATGCTGCAGAATAATTTACTTGTGCAATAATAGATGCGGGCAGCAGATAAAGCTGGTGGGACAGGTTCCTGAGTGGGAAACCCTATCCGCCCATTCGCCCATACTTCTGTGCATGAAATAGTGAAATAATAAAATGATCTAACACATTACAGTATTTTCTTTTATACCTTTATATCCCTTAAACCAGGGGTCTCCAACCTTTCGGACATCAGGGACCACTAAACTCACAATTTTGCATCCCGTGGACCACTAACATGATTTTTTTTTAAAGTTAGAAACCAATATAATATATGTATGTATGTATATATATATATATATATATATTCTGTATATATATATATTCTATATATATATATATATATATATATATATATATATATATATATATATTTACACACACACACATACTGTACATAACTAGTATAATCATAGCTAAGTTTTCATTATGTATATATTTACACATTTTTAAGAATTATTTTTTTGGAATTAACTAACTGAATGACAGAACGGAGAGAAAACTTCCAAATGATAGATGAAGAGTGAGTGCCAACTTTTGAGATGGAAACAGAGAGGCAGAAAGTGGGAAAAAAGAATTATCTTTAAAAGGACCACAAGACTTCCAAAGTACCTCCCCAGTTAGGAATTATTCAAAACTACTTATGATCATGGACAGACATTGGAGTCATAAATCAAGTTTATATCAGAAAGCTCTCAATATGGATGTGAGTTAACCACGACTGATGTTACTGGCAATTACTATAATACTGGTGGGATATGGCTGATCTGCTGGATGGCAATTACTGGAATTCAGGTGGAATGGTTTTGTGTGCAGGAAATCTATTAGAATGAAAAATAATTAATATTTAATAAAAAAAAGAAGATGGAGGGGAGGAAGACAACCATTGATGTAAGTACATCTGAAAGAATTAGGAAAACTACTACAAAGAGACAGGTAAAGGGAAGAAAATAAAACATAATTTATGCTTACCTGATAAATTTATTTTTCTTGTAGTGTATCCAGTCCACGGATCATCCATTACTTGTGGGATATTCTCCTTCCCAACAGGAAGTTGCAAGAGGATCACCCACAGCAGAGCTGCTATATAGCTCCTCCCCTAACTGCCATATCCAGTCATTCGACCGAAACAAGCCGAGAAAGGAGAAACCATAGGGTGCAGTGGTGACTGAAGTTTAATTAAAATTTAGACCTGCCTTAAAAGGACAGGGCGGACCGTGGACTGGATACACTACAAGAGAAATAAATTTATCAGGTAAGCATAAATTATGTTTTCTCTTGTTAAGTGTATCCAGTCCACGGATCATCCATTACTTGTGGGATACCAATACCAAAGCTTAAGTACACGGATGATGGGAGGGACAAGGCAGGAACTTAAACGGAAGGAACCACTGCCTGTAGAACCTTTCTCCCAAAAACAGCCTCCGCAGAAGCAAAAGTATCAAATTTGTAAAATTTTGAAAAGGTATGAAGCGAAGACCAAGTCGCAGCCTTGCAAATCTGTTCAACAGAGGCCTCATTTTTAAAGGCCCAGGTGGAAGCCACAGCTCTAGTAGAATGAGCTGTAATCCTTTCAGGGAGCTGCTGTCCAGCAGTCTCATATGCTAAACGGATTATACTCCGAAGCCAAAAAGAAAGAGAGGTTGCCGAGGCCTTTTGACCTCTCCTCTGTCCAGAGTAAATAACAAACAGGTGAGATGTTTGGCGAAAATCTTTAGTAGCCTGCAAGTAAAACTTCAATGCACGGACTACGTCTAGATTATGCAAAAGACGTTCCTTCTTTGAAGAAGGATTAGGGCATAATGATGGAACAACAATCTCTTGATTGAAACCACCTTAGGTAAAAACCCAGGTTTTGTACGCAGAACTACTTTATCTGAATGAAAGATCAGATAAGGAGAATCACAATGTAAGGCAGATAACTCCGAGACTCTTCGAGCCGAGGAAATAGCCATCAGAAAAAGAACTTTCCATGATAGAGGTTTGATATCAATAGAATGAAGGGGTTCAAACGGAAACCCTTGGAGAACTTTAAGAACCAAGTTTAAGCTCCTTGGGGGAGCAACAGGTTTAAACACAGGCTTAATTCTAACTAAAGCCTGAAAAAATGCCTGAACGTCTGGAACTGCTGCCAGACGCTTGTGTAAAAGAATAGACAGAGCAGAAATCTGTCCCTTTAAAGAACTAGCTGATAGTCCTTTGTCCAAACCCTCTTGGAGGAAGGACAATAGCCTAGAAATCCTAACCCTACTCCATGAGTAATTCTTGGATTCACACCAATGAAGATATTTACCCCAAATCTTGTGGTAAATTTTGCTGGTGACAGGCTTTCGTACCTGTATTAAGGTATCAATTACTGACTCGGAGAAGCCACGCTTTGATAGGATCAAGCGTTCAATCTCCATGCAGTCAGTCTCAGAGAAAGTAGATTCGGATGATTGAAAGGACCTTGTATTAGAAGGTCTTGTCTCAGAGGCAGAGTCCATGGTGGAAAGGATGACATGTCCACTAGGTCTGCATACCAGGTCCTGCGTGGCCACGCAGGCGCTATCAATATCACTGATGCTCTCTCCTGTTTGATTTTGGCGATCAGACGAGGGAGCAGAGGAAATGGTGGAAACACATAGGCCAGGTTGAAGAACCAAGGCGCTGCTAGAGCATCTATCAGTGCCGCTTCTGGGTCCCTGGACCTGGATCCGTTACAAGGAAGCTTGGCGTTCTGGCGAGATGCCATGAGATCCAGTTCTGGTTTGCCCCAACGGAGAACCAATTGAGCAAACACCTCCGGATGGAGTTCCCACTCCCCCGGATGAAAAGTCTGACGACTTAGAAAATCCGCCTCCCAGTTCTCTACCCCTGGGATATGGATCGCTGATAGGTGGCAAGAGTGAGTCTCTGCCCAGCGAATTATCTTGGAGACTTCTGACATCGCTAGGGAACTCCTGGTCCCCCCTTGATGGATGATGTAAGCCACAGTCGTAATGTTGTCCGACTGAAATCTGATGAACCTCAGTGTTGCTAACTGAGGCCAAGCTAGAAGAGCATTGAATATTGCTCTTAACTCCAGAATATTTATTGGGAGGAGTTTCTCCTCCTGAGTCCATGAACCCTGAGCCTTCAGGGAATTCCAGACTGCACCCCAACCTAGAAGGCTGGCGTCTGTTACAATGGTCCAATCTGGCCTGCGAAAGGTCATACCTTTGGACAGATGGACCCGAGATAACCACCAGAGAAGAGAATCTCTGGTTTCCTGATCCAGATTTAGTAGAGCATAATTGCAGCGGTCTGAGATGCAGGCGCGCAAATGGCACTATGTCCATCGCCGCTACCATTAAGCCAATTACTTCCATGCACTGAGCCACCGTGGGGCGCGGAATGGAGTGAAGAACACGGCAAGCATTTAGAAGTTTTGATAACCTGGACTCCGTCAGGTAAATTTTAATTTCTATAGAATCTATCAGAGTCCCTAGGAAGGAAACCCTTGTGAGAGGAGATAGAGAACTCTTTTCTTCGTTCACTTTCCACCCATGCGACCTCAGAAATGCCAGAACTATCTCTGTATGAGACTTGGCAATTTGAAAGCTTGACGCCTGTATCAGGATGTCGTCTAGGTAAGGAGCCACCGCTATGCCTCGCGGTCTTAGAACCGCCAGAAGTGAGCCCAGAACCTTTGTAAAAATTCTTGGGGCTGTAGCCAACCCGAATGGAAGAGCTACAAACTGGTAATGCCTGTCTAGAAAGGCAAACCTCAGGAACCAATGATGATTCTTGTGGATCGGAATGTGAAGGTAGGCATCCTTTAAGTCCACTGTGGTCATGTACTGACCCTCTTGGATCATGGGTAAAATGGTTCGAATAGTTTCCATCTTGAATGATGGAACTCTGAGGAATTTGTTTAGGATCTTTAGATCCAAAATTGGTCTGAAGGTTCCCTCTTTTTTGGGAACCACAAACAAATTTGAATAAAACCCCTGTCCTTGTTCCGTCCGCGGAACTGGATGGATCACTCCCATTACAAGGAGGTCTTGCACGCAGCTTAGGAATGCCTCTTTCTTTATCTGGTTTGCAGATAATCTTGAAAGGTGAAATCTCCCTTGTGGGGGAGAAGCTTTGAAGTCCAGAAGATATCCCTGAGATATGATCTCCAACGCCCAGGGATCCTGAACATCTCTTGCCCACGCCTGGGCGAAGAGAGTCTGCCCCCTACTAGATCCGTTGTCGGATAGGGGGCCGCTCCTTCATGCTGTCTTGGAGGCAGCAGCAGGCTTTCGGCCTGCTTGCCCTTGTTCCAGGACTGGGTAGGTTTCCAGGCCTGCTTAGATAGAGGAAAAGTTCCCTCTTGTTTTGAAGTAGAGGGAGCTGATCCTGCACCTGCCTTGAAATTTCGAAAGGCACGAAAATTAGACTGTTTGGCCCTTGATTTGGCCCTGTCCTGAGGAAGGGTATGACCCTTACCTCCAGTAATGTCAGCAATAATTTCTTTCAAACCAGGCCCGAATAAGGTCTGCCCCTTGAAAGGAATGTTAAGTAATTTAGACTTTGAAGTCACATCAGCTGACCAGGAATTAAGCCATAGCGCCCTACGCGCCTGGATGGCGAATCCGGAATTCTTAGCCGTTAGTTTAGTCAAATGAATAATGGCATCACAAATGAGTTAGCTAGCTTAAGTGTTCTAAGCTTGTCAATAATTTCAGTCAATGGAGCTGTATGGATGGCCTCTTCCAGGGCCTCAAACAAGAACGCCGCCGCAGCAGTGACAGGCGCAATGCATGCAAGGGGCTGTAAAATAAAAACCTTGTTGAATAAACATTTTCGTAAGGTAACCCTCTAATTTTTTATCCATTGGATCTGAAAAAGCACAACTGTCCTCAACCGGGATAGTGGTACGCTTTGCTAAAGTAGAAACTGCTCCCTCCACCTTAGGGACTGTCTGCCATAAGTCCCGTGTAGTGGCATCTATTGGAAACATTTTTCTAAATATAGGAGGTGGGGAAAAGGGCACACCGGGTCTATCCCACTCCTTACTAATAATTTCTGTAAGCCTTTTAGGTATTGGAAAAACATCAGTACTCACCGGCACTGCATAGTATTTATCCAGCCTACACAATTTCTCTGGCACTGCAATTGTGTCACAGTCATTCAGAGCAGCTAATACCTCCCCAAGTAACACACGGAGGTTCTCAAGCTTAAATTTAAAAATAGAAATCTCTGAATCAGGTCTCCCCGATTCAGAGACGTCACCCACAGACTGAAGCTCTCCGTCCTCAGGTTCTGCATATTGTGACGCAGTATCAGACATGGCTCTTACAGCATCTACGCGCTCTGTATCTCGTCTAACCCCAGAGCTATCGCGCTTGCCTCTCAATTCAGGCAATCTGGCTAATACCTGTGACAGGGTATTATTCATGATTGCAGCCATGTCCTGCAAAGTAATCGCTATGGGCATCCCTGATGTACTTGGCGCCATATTAGCGTGCGTCCCTCGAGCGGGAGGCGAAGAGTCCGACACGTGGGGAGAGTTAGTCGGCATAACTTCCCCCTCGACAGACCCCTCTGGTGACAATTCTTTTATAGATAAAGGCTGATCTTTACAGTTTAAGGTGAAATCAATACATTTAGTACACATTCTCCTATGGGGCTCCACCATGGCTTTTAAACATAATGAACAAGTAGTTTCCTCTGTGTCAGACATGTTTGTACAGACTAGCAATGAGACTAGCAAGCTTGGAAAACACTGTAAAAAAAGTTAACAAGCAATATAAAAAACGTTACTGTGCCTTTAAGAGAAACAAATTTTGGCAAAATTTGAAATAACAGTGAAAAAAGGCAGTTACACTAACAAAGTTTTTACAGTGTATGTAAAAAGTCAGCAGAGCATTGCACCCACTTGCAAATGGATGATTAAACCCTTAATACAAAAAACAGATTAACAAAACGAAAAATATGTTTTTTAAACAGTCATAACAACTGCCACAGCTCTTACTTTTGAAGCCTTTTGAGCCCATCAGATATGTCCTATAGCATGCAGGGGACTGCTGAGGGAAGTTGAATGTCACAGTTTGTAATTTTAACTGCACCAACTGTAACTTTTATACTATAACAGTGGAAAGCCTCTGTTTCTAGGCAAAAATAAAGCCAGCCATGTGGAAAAAACTAGGCCCCAATAAGTTTTATCACCAAAGCATATATAAAAACGATTAAACATGCCAGCAAACGTTTTATATTACACTTTTATAAGAGTATGTATCTCTGTTAATAAGCCTGATACCAGTGGATTAAATCACTGCATTTAGGCTTAACTTACATTAATCCGGTATCAGCAGCATTTTTCTAGCAAGTTCCATCCCTAGAAATATGTTTACTGCACAGACCTTATTGCAGGAAAACCTGCACGCTATTCCCTCTCTGAAGTTACCTCACTCCTCAGAATATGTGAGAACGGCAATGGATCTTAGTTACTTCTGCTAAGATCATAGAAATCACAGGCAGATTCTTCTTCTAATGCTGCCTTTGATAAAACAGTACACTCCGGTACCATTTAAAAATAACAAACTTTTGATTGAAGTTAAGAAACTAACTATAATACACCACTCTCCTCTTACTACGTCCATCTTTGTTGAGAGTTGCAAGAGAATGACTGGATATGGCAGTTAGGGGAGGAGCTATATAGCAGCTCTGCTGTGGGTGATCCTCTTGCAACTTCCTGTTGGGAAGGAGAATATCCCACAAGTAATGGATGATCCGTGGACTGGATACACTTAACAAGAGAAATTAAATATGTTTTTTTTATATACTTTAATTCCACTATTTCAAGCCAAGACTATACCAACCTCTGCTGGCTTTAAAATGGAAGCATCTTCCACTGAGAAGCACGCCGGGCGGGAGGATTTAAAAATACAATCTAGCTACGCAATGTGCACAGTATTACGCAACGTGCGTAGGTAGATTGTAATTTAACTCCTCCTCCGTCAGTTTTTACTGATCTCTAGCCAGGCACTGTAGGGAGTTGCGGCGCGACAGGAGTTACACCATCAGAAGAGATTAATTCCTGCTTGATGGTGTCAAGGAACACCAACATCTTCTCGTGGACAACCAGTGGTCCATGGACCACTGGTTGGCGACCGCTGCCTTAAACTAAGTTGTGTGTTTATGGCAGTGCATCCCCATACAGTACAACTTCGGACAGGGGTAAATTAAACGCTTTACAGCAGGGTTCTTCGAACTTTTTCTCCCAAGACCCAGTGCAATGTTACCACATATCTTTGCAACCCTATTTTTATGCTTGGTCTGAAAATTTATGAAAAGCAATATACAACAGGATAGTTGCAATTTTTGGCAAAGTGACTAAAATGTATGAGTACTTTATTCCTGATTGTAGTCAAACTTGAAAGTATTGTGAAAAGGTAACACACACATACCACATACACTCTCAACTAACACACACACACACACACTCCTACAACACACACACAATCTCTCCTACAACACACAGACACTCTCCTACAACATAACCACACCACATACTCTACTAAAACACACACACCACACACACTCTCCTACAACACACACACACACACACTCCTACAACACACACCACACATACTCTCTCCTACAACACACACACATCACACACACTCTCCTACAACACACACACTCTACTACAACACACACACAACACACACCCCACACACACACCCACCACACACTCTCCTACAACATAAAAACACCACACACTCTCTCCTAAAACACACACCCACCACAGACAACTCGCACATACACCACACACACTCTACTACAACACACACACAACTCTCACCCAGTCAAACAAAATTTATGCTCAACTAATAAATGTATTTATTTCCAGATATAGAGAGTTCATAATTTCATCAATTACTAGTGGGAATATCACTCCTGGTCAGCAGGAGGAATCAAAAGGCAACACAGCAAAGCTCCGGAAATAAATAAATTTATCAGGTAAGCATATATTTTGTTTTCTTTTCTAAGATATGGAGGGTCCATGACATCATCAATTACTAGTGGGAACCAATACCCAAGCTAGAGGATACAGATGACTAGGGAGGGAGAACAAAACAGGCAGACCTAAACAGAAGACGCCACCGCTTGAAGAACCTTTCTCCCAAAAGAGGCCTCAGCCGAGGCAAAAGTATCAAATTTGGAAAAAGTATGCAGAGAGGTCCAAGTTGTAGCCTTGCAAATCTGTTCCACAGAAGCTTAATTTTTGAAAGCCCAAGAAGAGGATACAGCCCTTGTGGAATAAGCCGTAATTTTTTCAGGAGGCTGCTGACCAACAGTCTCATAAGCAAAATGAAGTATACTTCTCAACCAGAGAGAAACAGAAGTAGCAGTAGCTTTCTGACCTTAACGCTTTGCAGAGAAACAAACAAACAGGGCAGAGGACTGGCAAAAATCCTTAGTCGCCTGAAGGTAGAATTTTAGAGCATGCACAACATCCAAGTTGTGTAACAAACATTCCTTATGAGAAGAAGGGTTAGGACATAGAGAAGGAACAACAATCTCTTGATTAATATTTCTATCTGAAACTACTTTAGGGAGAAATCTCACTTTAGTACGAAGAACCACCTTATCAGCATGAAAATAAGGTAAGGAGAAACACACAGCGAAGCAGAGGGTTCCGAGACTCTCCGAGCAGAAGAAATAGCAATAAGAAGCAAAACCTTCCAAGATAACATCTTAATATCTATAGAATGCAATAGCTCAAACGAAGCCTGCTGCAAAATTTTAAGAACAAGGATAAAGCTCCAAGGAGGAGCAACAGACTTAAACACAGGCCTGATTCTGACCAGAGCCTGACAAAAGGATTGAACATCTGGCACAACCGCCAGATGCTTATGCAGCAAATTAGATACTGCAGAAATCTGACCCTTCAGAGAACTGGCTGACAAACCTTTCTCCAGACCTTCATGGAGAAAAGACAAAATCCTAGGAATCCTGACCCTACTCCAAGAAAAGCCCTTGAATTCGCACCAATAAAGGTATTTATGCCATACCTTATGGTAAATCTTACTAGTAACAGGCTTGCGAGCCTGAATCATGGTCTCAATGACCGACTAAAAAAACACGCTTAGACAGAACTAAGCGTTCAACCTCCAAGCAGTCAGCTTCAGAGAAACGAGATTTGGATGAAGGAATAGACCCTGAGTTAGCAGGTCCTTCCTCAGAGGCAGCCTCCAAGGTGGAAGAGATGACATCTTCACTAGGTCTGCATAGCAGATCCTGCGAGGCCACACAGGAGCTATTAGAATTACCTATGCTCTCTCCTGTTTGATACGATCAATGACTCGTGGATGGAGAGCAAACAGAGGAAACAGATGCCAGACTGAAAACACAAGGAACCGTCAGAGCATCAATCAGGGTAGCCTGCGGATCTCTTGACCTTGAACCGTACCTTGGAAGCTTGGTGTTCTGCCGAGACGCCATCAGATTCAACTCCGGCATCCCCCATTTGAGGGTTAACCTGGAGAACACCTCCGGATGGACTGCCCACTCCACGGGATGAAATGTCTGTCTGCTCAGGAAGTCCGCTTCCTAGTTGTCCACACCTGGAATGTGGGTGGCAGAAAGACAGCAATTGTGAGCTTCCGCCCACTGAACAATCCGAGCCACCTCCTTCATGGCTAAGGAACTTCGAGTTCCTCCCTGGTGGTTGCTGTTAGCCACTGAGGTGATATTGTCTGACTGGAACCTGATAAACCAGGCTAAGGACAACTGAGGCCAAGCCATCAGAGCATTGTAAATCGCTCTCAACTCCAAGATATTTATAGGGGGAGAAGACTCCTCCTGAGTCCATAGTCCCTGCACCTTTAACGAGTCCCAGATTGCTTCCCAGCCTAGCAGGCTAGCGTCCGTGGTTACAATCACCCAGGAAGGACTCTGGAAGCATGTGCCCCAAGACAGATGCTCCTGAGAAAGCCACCATGGGAGAGAGTCTCTTGTCACCTGATCTAGATCTATCCTCTGAGACAGATCCGAATGGTCCCCGTTCCATGTCTGAGCATGCAAAACTGCAAAGGGAATGATGTCCATGGAAGCGACCATCAGATCAATTACCTTCACACATTGAGCCACTGATGGCTGAACAGTAGACTGTAGAGAGAGGCAAGAGGAGAGAATTTGGGATTTTCTGACCTCCGTCATAGATAGGGAATCTATTATGGTCCCTAAGAAAACCACTTTTCAGATTTCATTTTCCAACCGTGGGAACGTAGAAAAGACAACAAGATCTCTGTATGAGAGTTTGCTTGTTGAAAAGATGGCGCCTGAACCAATATGTCGTCCAGGTATGGTGCCACTGCAATTCCCAGAGACCTGATCACTGCCAAGAGAGAAACTGAAAGTGTTTGTCTAGAAAGTCGAATCTCAGGAATTTGTGATGATCCCTGTGGATGGAAACATGAAGATACGCGTCCTTCAGGTCTATGGTTGTCATGAACTGACCCTCTTGGACCAAAGAAGAATGGAATAAATGGTTTCCATTTTGAAGGATGGTATCCTGAGAATCTTGTTGAGACCCTTTAGATCTAGAAAAGGACGAAAAGTTCCCTCTTTTTTGCGAACCACTAACAGATATGAATAGAATCCTAGACCCTGTTCCCTTACAGGAACTGGAACTATCACTCCCAGGGAGAAAGGGTCCTATTTTGTAACCCTGAGATACTATGTCCACAGCCCAGGGATCTGGGACATCTCGTATCAATGCTTGATAAAACAGAGAAAGTCTGCCCCCAACTTGATCCGATCCTGGATCGGGGGCAAACCCTTCATGCTAATTTAGACTCAGCTGCAGGTTTCTTAGATTGCTTCCCCTTGTTCCAAGACTGGTTGGGTTTCCAAGAAGACTTGGACTGTTCCTGCTTGGAAGACTTTCCTTTGAAGTTACGAAAGGAACGAAAATTACTTTGACGTCCTTTAGGTCTATTCTTTTTGTCTTGTGGTAGAAAAGACTCTTTTCCACCAGTAATGTCAGAAATAATTTCTGCCAGACAAGGTCCAAACAAGGTCTTACCCTTGTAAGGAAGCGCCAGAAGTTTGGACTTAGAAGTAACATCCACTGACCAAGATTTCAGCCACAATGCCCTGCGAGCTAGCACAGCAAAGTCATATTTCTTGGCTCCCAGTTTAATAACTTGTATGTTTGCATCAGAAATAACATAATTTATGCTTACCTGATAAATTTATTTCTCTTGTAGTGTATCCAGTCCACGGATCATCCATTACTTATGGAATATATTCTCCTTCCCAACAGGAAGCTGCAAGAGTCCACCCACAGCAAAGCTGCTATATAGCTCCTCCCCTAACTGCCATATTCAGTCATTCGACCGAAAACATGCAGAGAAAGGAAAAACCATAGGGTGCAGTGGTGACTGTAGTTCAAATGAAAAAATGACCTGCCTTAAAGTGACAGGGCGGGCCGTGGACTGGATACACTACAAGAGAAATAAATTTATCAGGTAAGCATAAATTATGTTTTCTCTTGTTAAGTGTATCCAGTCCACGGATCATCCATTACTTATGGAATACCAATACCAAAGCTAAAGTACACGGATGATGGGAGGGACAAGGCAGGTACTTAAACGGAAGTTACCACTGCCTGTAAAAAACCCTTTCTCCCAAAAATAGCCTCCGAAGAAGCAAGGTATCAAATTTGTTAAATTTGAAAAGTATGAAGCGCAGACCAAGACTCCGTCTTGTAAATCTGTTCAACAGAAGCCACATTTAAAAAAGGCCCAAGTGAAAACCACAGCTCTAGTAGAATGAGCTGTAATCCCTTCAGGAGGCTGCTGTCCAGCAGTCTCATAAGCTAAATGAATTATGCTTTTTAACCAAAAAGACAGAGAGGCTGCTGAAGTCTTTTGACCTCTCCTCTGTCCAGAATAGACAACAAACAAGGTGAACGTTTGATGAAAACTGTAGTAGCTTGTAAGTAAAACTTTAAAGCACAAACCACGTCCAATATTGTGTAATAGACGTTCCTTCTTTGAGGAAGGATTAGGATACAAGCATGGAACAACTATCTCTTGAGTGATGTACTTGTTAGATACCACCTTAGGAAAAAACCCAGGTTGGTACGCAGGACTACCTTATCTGTACGAAGGACCAGATAAGGAGAATCACATTGTAACACAGATAACTTGGAGACTCTACGAGTCGAGGAATTAGCTACCCAAAAGAAACTTTCCAAGATAAAGATTGATATCTATGGAACAAAAAAGGTTCAAACGGAACTTCTTGAAGAACCTTAAGAATCAGGTTTAAGCTCCATGGCGGAGCAACAGTTTTAAACACAGGCTTGGATCTAACCAAAGCCTGACCAAATGCCTGAACGTCTAGAATACCTGCCAGACGCTTGTGCAAAAAAATAGACAGAGTAAAAATCTGTCCCCTTTTAAGGAATTAGCTGACAACCCTTTTCTCAAAAACATCTTGGAGAAAAGATAATATCCTGGGAATCCAGACTTTACTCCATGAGTAACCCTTGGATTCATAACAATCAGATATTTACACCATATCTATGTTCAATTTTCCTAGAGACAGGCTTTCATGTCTGTATTAAGGTATCAATGACTGACTCGGAGAAGCCATGCTTTGATAACATTAAGCGTTCAGTCTCCAGGCAGTCCATCTCAGATTGATTCTATTTAGATGGTTGAAAGGACCCTGAGGTAGAGGGACCTGTCTCTGAAGCAGAGACCGTGATGGAGGATGACATGTCCACCAGATCTGCATACCAGGTCCTGCGTGGCTACGCAGGCGCTGTCAAAAACACCAAAGCCCTCTCCTGCTTGGTCTTGACCTCCGGAGGAAATCCCACTCCCCCGGAAGAAAAGTCTGACGACTTAGAAAATCCACCTCCCAGTTCTCAACACCTGGGATATGGATAGCTGATAGACAAGAGTGAGTCTCTGTCCAGTAAATTATTGTAAGACTTCTAACATCGCTAGGGAACTTCTGTTCCCCCTTGATGGCTGATGTAAGCCACAGTCGTGTATATTGTCCGACTGAGTATGATGTACCTCAGAGTTGCTAACTGAGGCCAAGTCTGAAGAGCATGGAATATCACTCCCAGTTCCAGAATATTTATTAGAAGGAGGGTCTCCTCCTAAGTCCACTATCCCTGAGCCGTCAGGGAGTTCCAGACTGCATCCCAACCTAAAAGGCTGGCATCTATTGTAACAATTATCCCATCTGACCTGCGGAAGGTCATACCCTTGGACAGATGGACCCGACATAGTCACCAGAGAAGAGAATCTCTGTTCTCTTGGTCCAGGTTTAACAGGGGGACAAATCGGTGTAATCCCCGTTCCTTTGACAACCTGGACTCCGTCAGGTAAATTTTCATTTCTACAGAATCTATCAGAGTCCCTAGGAGGGAAACCCTTGAGATTGGGGATAGAGAACTCTTTCCTTGTTCACTTTCCACCCATGTGATCTCAGAAATGCCAGTACTACGTCCGTATGAGACTGGGCAATTTGGATGTTTGACGCCTGTATCAGGCTGTCGTCTAAATATGGGGCCACTTCTATGCCCCGCGGTCTAAGGACCGCCAAAGCGACCCCAGAACCTCCATAAAGATTCTTGGGGCTGTAGATATCCCAAAGGAAAGAGCTACAAACTGGTAATGCCTGTCTAGAAAGGCAAACCTGAAAAACGATGGTGATCTTTATGCATCACAATGTGAGGATAAGCATCCTTCAAATCCATTGTAGTCCTCTATTGACTCTCCTGGATCATAGTTAAGATGGTACGAATAGTTTCCATCTTAAATGACGGAATTCTGAGGAATTTGTTTAAGATCTTTAGATCCAAAATAGGTCTGAAGGTTCCCTCTCCTTGGGAACCACAAACAGATTTGAGTAAAAACTCTGTCCCTGTTCCTCTCTTGGAACTGGATGGATCTCGTACACAATGTAAGAATGCCTCCTTCTTTATCTGGTTTGCAGATAATTGTGAAAGGCGAAATCTCCCCTTTTTTTGGGGGGGAATCTTTGAAATCCAGAAGATATCTCTGGGATATAAATTCCAATGCCTAGGGATCCTGGGCATCTCTTGCCCACGCCTGGGCAAAGAATGAAAGTCTGCCCTCTATAGGATCCGTTACCGGATAGGGGTCCGTTCCTTCATGCTGCCTTAGAGGCAGCAGCAGGCTCCTTGGCCTGCTTATCTTTGTTCCAGGTCCGATTGTCTCCAGACCGCCTTGGACTGAGCAAAAATTCCCTCTTGTTTTGCCTTAGAGGAAGAGGATGCCACACCTGCCCTGAAGTTTTTAAAAGGTACGAAAATTAGACTTTTTTTTTTTTTTTTTGCCCTTGATTTAGACCTATCCTGAGGAAGGGCATGACCTTTTCCTCCAGTGATATAAGCAATAATCTCCTTCAAACCAGGCCCGAATAGGGTCTGCCCCTTGAAGGGAAGTTAAGTAGCTTATTTATTAAAGTCACGACAGCTGACCATGATATAAGCCATAGCGCTCTGCGCGCCAGTATAGTAAAAAACAGAATTCTTAGCCATTAGTCTAGTCAAATGAACAAGGCATCAGAAAACAAAGGAATTGGCTAGCATAAGCTTGTCAAATATATTCATCCAATGGAGTCGCTTAACTGTAAAGCCTCATCAAGAGACTCAACCCAGAACGCCGCAGCAGCAGTGACAGAAGCAATGTATGCAAGGGGCTGCAGGATAAAACCCTGTTGAATAAACATTTTTTATCCATTGGATCTAAAAAGCACAACTGTCCTCGTCAGAGGTAGTGGTACGCTTAGCTAGAGTAGAAACTCTTCTCTCCACCTTAGGAACTGTCTGCCAGAAGTCCCGTGTGGTGGTAACTATTAGAAAACATTCTTCTAAAAAATAGGAGGGGAAGAGAACGGCACACCTGGTCTATCCCATTCCTTATTAAAAAAAAATTTTAGTAAACCTCTTTAGGTATTGGAAAAACATCAGTACACACCGGCACTGCATATTATTTATCCAGTCTACACAATTTCTCTGGCCCTGCGATTGTACACATTCATTCAGAGCAGCCAAAGCCTCCCTGAGCAACAAGTGGAGGTTCTCAAGCATAAATTTTAAATGTAGAAATATCAGAATCAGGTTAAATCATCTTCCCTGAGTCAAAAAAAAAAAATCACCCACAGACTAAGCATATTGTGAGGTAGTATCATACATGGTTCTTAAAGCGTCTGTATGCTCTGTATCTACCGTTATAGTTAGAGTGTATCCCAGCGCCCACCTATACCTTATATGCCTGTGGCGGTGATACCTAGCTATCACCTAGTGTAGAAACTGAATTGAGGGGTGTGCCCAGGCGCCAACAATACGAAGGCTAAGGTAAAATGTGGTTGGAGATGTAAAATGTGGTTAAAAGTAATTTATTACAAAATAAAATCAATATAAAATTACAAATGCATGGATCCACGCTAAATTAACATAAAAGCATAATAATAACAGCAATATTGACAATAAGATAAAATGACAATAAAGTAAATGACAATAGAGTAAAATGACAATAAAGTAAAATGTCTGGCGGCGTTTGCTAATATAATGGGTATGCAATGGTAGTGTATGAATACACTGGTGAATCAGTGGTCCCAAGGAGATTTAGTCCATTGGGACGTCCCAGATAGGGAGGGGTCACTCGTGATTAGAAAGTGTCCTTTAAAAATGTATAAAAAATGTGTAAAAAATAGAAGAAATGAGTGGGTGGAAAAATAACAACAATGAATCCGTGTTAAGAAAAAATGGTATGGAAAATTGTGTTTAAAAATTAAAATGAAAAATCCAACTCACAAATTAAAAATAAAAACTTGTAAAAACTTGTGAAAGATCTTGTGAAAAATCCGATGCCAAAGAATGTCCAATCCAGATTAAAAGGATACAATGTTTAGTACAATTGTCTCAAGTCTAAAGATAGTGGATAAAGCTGCAACTGTGTGTCAGACTGCAGTCATCCCAAAGAAAAAGAAAAAGAAAACAAATGTTAATCCTGTGAAGAAATTTGATGTGCAAATGTTATCCAAAATGGTTGTCTCTTGATTCCCAAATGCCCCTTAAGGCTTTAGTAAGAGTTAAATGGTGCCAAAAAAATGTGAAAAAAGAGGAAAACAAACAGACTTGCTGTGAAAAACGAACTCGCTGCAAAAAAGAACCTGTGGGAAAAGAAATAAAGTACAATGTGTAAAATAATCAAAATAAATAGTCTCCTATTGCAATGAGGCTTACCAGGTCAACGCGTTTCGGCCCTCTCTGGGCCTTTATCAAGACTGGTGTTAAGTGAGATTTGGTAGCCTTTTATAGTGGTTGGTGACTTATTTACCGGAAGTGGTCAAAATTAGCCGTTTCCGGTTCTGAGTGCGGTTTTAACTTAGCTAAATACCCATATTAGCTACATGGCTATGTTCTATAAATGTCCATGTAATATAAATGTAATATAAATGATGTATTGATTAGAAAGAGGCTTGCACACCCTTCGTATATGAGTTTCAAAGACCTCCGTGTGTCAATTAAAATCGGTACGACTTGACGTCACTTCCGGTGGTTACTACTGCGGCTCAAAAATAAGGCTGCATAATAGTCTATTTATACTTGCGTATTATTTGATCGGTATTAAGATCTATGTTTTCAAAGATATATATATTCTTTCTATCAGATAGGGGTAAATTTAATTGACTTTGTTTAACGAAGCAGTAGATAATTTTAACTCAGGAATAAATTATTTTGTTTTGGTATGGGGATTCCCATTGGTCATGACGTCATGCCTCAGTATTGTCAATACGCCTGGGTAAAAGCATATATCTTAGGAGAGAGATGTGAAGAAATAATAACCAAATGTCATGGTACATGAATGTGATTGAAATGAAATAAATGAAATGAAGATTAACATGAAAATTAGGAAAAGAACGATATTTTTCTGTTACTATACTAGACGTTATTTGGGCTATGATCCTAGCAGAGATTTCTTTAGGATATTTGTTGTGCCATTTGACGTGTGGTGGATAACAAAGATCAACATACTAGAATAGGACAAATGTGAGGGGATTTTGGATATTTAGTATTTTAATTTTTAATGTTTAATATCATTATTATTTTTGTTTTTTGAATGTAATTAAACGTAATTAAACGTACAGACCTTCATCTGCTCTTGCTAGCGTTTTATTATTTAAGTATACTCGTAGTTTTTTCTAACATTTAGCCGTTTGGCCCTGTTATATATAATATATATATATTCCTTTAACCATAAGATATTGTCCTATGCATAAGACTGTTTTTAGAGTAAAATTATCATGAAGGGAATTCGTTCGCATGTTCTCAGAATAACAGTGTGTCTAAAAAGAAAGAATCGCAATACTCTTAGATGGTATATATAGATCTAATATACAATGGACTGGACCACTGGGAGAATATAGTCATAGTTCAATGGGGATATGTTCTAAAGTTTTAACTGTTTTGGGGTATTAAGGAAAAATGTATCTTATCCTTATAATTAGAGAGGGAGGTACCGTTTATTCTGAAAAATAGTGGTGTATTTAGACATGTTTCAAAACTGGAGGTATATCCAGGCATGTTTTAAAAAACCATGTTTAAAAACATGTTTAAAAAGAGGGGGGGGGTTATTCCCGTACACTACTGGCTACATGCTTATCTATTCTTTAGAAATAATGTTTACTTTTTATATTGCTTTGGAAAGGATATGTGTTAGAGATAATTTTGTTGAGTTCCACTTCCACCAAGACTAAAAAATAGTTTCATATTAGTCTGCCTCTGAGTGGACCTTGTTGGTTATGTCCAACGTATTGGGCAGGGATATGGGGGAAAAAAAGGAGGGCTGGTCTTCTCTAGCTTGACTATGTTCTTATAGTCTGTGGGGTTATAGCGTTTGTTAGCTCTGGGACGAGAAGGAATATGTTAGAAGTATATTCTAAAGAGACATATACTCTAAATTATCTCAAGACTATTGCTTAAAGGAGAGAGATACTTGGCTATGGTCAGGTCGAGTTGTATAAGTGGGATAGGTCTTCTTTATTGTTCAGTCCTCTTGGGTGGAGGCTGTCTAGATTAAATATCCACTTTGATTCGGCGGTAAGTAGTTTTTGTGTGTAATTACCACCCCTCCAGTCTTTACTGATCTTTTGGATACCTGTGAACGTTAGGTCTTTTGTATTGCCCTTATGTTTGGTCGAAAAGTGTCTGTACAGGGCTGTATCCATATTCAATTTTTCAATCAGTAATAAATGTTCACGTATCCTATCTTTCAGGACCCTTGATGTTTGGCCCACATACTGAAGGCCACACGAACACTGTAACACGTAGATCACTCCACTGTCCTGACACCTAATCAGCTCATTCACTTTGTATTCTTCTTTGGTGTTAAAGCTACAAAATGTTCTGGTTTTCTTGCCGCATTTGCATGCTTTGCATGACGGGCAAGGGAAGAAGCCTTTCACTTCTCTTCCAAGTGTGTCTACAATGCCATGTTTTTTCGTCGTCTTTTCTACACTGGGAGCCAGTTTGCTTCGTAAATTCTTAGTCTTTCGATATACAAACTTTGGTTTTGACGGTAGTTTGTCACCTATTAGGTCGTCATCTTTCAGAAGGGACCAGTGTTTCTGGAAAATTTTCTCTACGATATCTTTGTTCTCACTGTATTCTGTGATCATAACCACATTGAGGCTTTCTTCATCTATTGGTTGTGCTTTCTTTTTATATTTCAGAATTTCAGTTCTTTTTATCCTATCCACCTCTTGGATCTTCTGTTCCAGCATGTCTTCATCGTATCCCCTCTCCAGGAACTTGGTTTTTATGATTTTCGCCTGCTCTTCCCATTTTTCTTCTGAGGAACAGTTTTTCTTTATCCTCAATAACTGTCCCTTAGGGATGTTGTTTTTCCAGCTCTTGTGGTGGCAACTTATGCTATGTATATAGTTGTTGCTATCCACACTTTTAAAATGTGTGGATGTCTCGATCTTGCCATCTCTAACTTCAATTTTTAAATCCAAAAAAACCAGTTCAGTAGTACTCCATGTGTAGGTAAATTTCAAGTTGTCTGTGCTTCTATTCATAACGTCAATGGTGTAGTCTAAATCTTCCTGGGTACCTCTCCAGATGATAATGATGTCATCTATATAGCGGCGGTATAGGACCAGGTCCGCGCCTGCTGGGCAAGATTCCCAGAAGATGTTCTCCCACTTGCCCATGTAGAGATTCGCATAACTAGGCGCGAACCTGGTCCCCATTGCCGTGCCGCAAACCTGTTGGTAATAGTTTCCTTCATTATGGAAATAATTATGGGTTAATATATATTGGATTCCATCTAAAATGAATTCTTTATGATCTTCAGGAACTTCTGTATCTTTCTCTAGAAAGAACCTAACTGCTTCCAAACCATCGTCATGGGGGATGCATGTATACAGTGACGTTACATCACATGTCGCTAGAATATAACCGTCTTCCCATGTGATTTCTTCCAGAATGTTTAGTACCTGGGTTGAGTCCTTAAGATATGAAGGTAGTTCTTTTACATACCGTTGAAGGTTGAGATCAATGTATTCCGAGAGATTGCTACTCAAGGATCCGATCCCTGAAATGATCGGTCTCCCTGGTGGTTTCTGTAGTGACTTGTGGATCTTCGGTAAGTGGTATATTACCGGAGTAATGGGATGCTTTATGTTGATGTAATCGTATTCCTTATTGTTTAGTATCCCTTGTTCCTTTGCATGATCCAGGATCTGTAGTAGTTCTTTCTTGTATGTCTCAATCGGGTTTGTGGATAATTTCTTATATGTTCCTTGGTCACTTAAGATCCTGGCATTTTCTGACTTATAGTCAGTTCGGTTCATGATGACAATTCCACCTCCCTTGTCCGCTGGTTTAATGATTAAATCATGGTTATCTTCCAGTGTTTTGATTGTTCTGATCTGCTGGTTAGAGAGGTTGTGCTTTCTTAGTTTCAGTTTTTTAGAATGTAACTCCTTAATCTCTTTGCAGACCATAGTCTCAAAAGCCTCTATGGATGCTCCCTTACTACTAGTAGGGAAAAAAGATGACTTTGGTCTTAGATCAGTATGTCTATAGCCGTCATTCTGTTCTTGTGGTTTCCACAATGTTCTCTCTATTGCTGATTTGGCAAAGAATCTTTTTAGCGTGAGCTTCCGGATAAATTCTTTTGTATTAATGAAAGTCTGGAATTTATCCAGGCTCTTTGTGGGTGCAAACGAGAGGCCGAACTTAAGGACGGAATTCTCTTCCTTGGTTAGAGTATGTGAACTCAGATTGAATATACCCTCAGTTCCTTCTGTGGCGATTGTTCCGTTCTTATTATTTTTCTTTTTATTTACTTTGACCCCTCCTCGCCTTCCTCTGTGTATCTTCTTCTTGATGTGGTTGTTGGTCTGTCTGGATCCATCTCCCTCTGTGATTTCAGGGGTCTCTCTCTCTCCCTGTTGTGGGCATGGTCCAATCCTAAAAAAGAAGGTGAATCTGTTATGGTAACATGCATATTTTTCTGTTGATCCTTGTGTGGCTCCACTCTCTTCGTATGTTGTTGAATTTTCCATTCTTCTCTCACATTCTCCTCATCTTTTCTATGAGTGGATGGTCCCTCTCTTCTCATCTGCGTCCTATACGTATTGGTGCTGGTGTGGAAGGTATCATCTCTTCTGCCATTTCTCTCAGAGAGGTAATTTGCTCTCTTGTTTCCATAGATGGATTCATTTTCATTTTGTTTGTGATGATTTACTCTCTCCTCGTAGTACTGTCTTTTTGGTGAGTAGTAATGTTGATAGTATTCTCTTTTATTTGGATGTTCTGATGTCCTGTCCTGATTGTAATCCCATCCATTTTGCCAAGTTTCTCTCCTTCTTGCAGGTGTGTGTTCCTCCCTCCTTGTATAATCTCTTTCATTATCGTAGTCCCACCCAGACTTATTACTATACCATCTATTGTTATAATGGGGTCTGGGCCTATTGTCCACATAGTATGTGTGATTGTAATAGTTCGGTCGTCTATAGTGCCTTCTAAAGGGTTTATTTTGATACTGTTTCTTAGGTCCATAATACCTGTTTGTTTGTCTCCTATACTCATGCCCATATTCTGGGTCTTGTTGGTGGTCTTTAACAAATTCGGTGTGTGTAACTGTGTTATTTACATCCCTCTCCATTTTATTATCTGTAATCTCGTCAGTTGAGTTGTTTGTGTGTTCAACAGTCCCTATTTCTTTGTTTTCTAACTCTCTTAGGAGTTTCCTAGTTTTTTTCTGTATAATATCATCTCTGATCTTTTTTACCTTTTTAAATAGGTTTTCTTTCTTTTCTATTATGTATATGGACTCTTGTCCAGAGTGTTCTAGATTAATTAGAATTTCTTCGTTCTCTTTAATTTTTGAACCTATGTCTGATGCCAGGGATTCTCTATACTCAATGATCAGTTTTATTAGTTGTCTGGATGTATTAATTAGAACAGATCTCCATTTGTCAGAGATGGGATCAGATAGAGGGAAGGCACATTCTTTATGTGTCACAAGCCCTTTTGGAATGATGTCCAATTCTAGACATTTCCTTAAAAATGAGACTTCTGCTTTGAAAACAAAGAAATAGGGACTGTTGAACACACAAACAACTCAACTGACGAGATTACAGATAATAAAATGGAGAGGGATGTAAATAACACAGTTACACACACCGAATTTGTTAAAGACCACCAACAAGACTCAGAATATGGGCATGAGTATAGGGGACAAACAAACAGGTATTATGGACCTAAGAAACAGTATCAAAATAAACCCTTTAGAAGGCACTACAGACGACCGAACTATTACAATCACACATACTATGTGGACAATAGGCCCAGACCCCATTATAACAATAGATGGTATAGTAATAAGTCTGGGTGGGACTACGATAATGAAAGAGATTATACAAGGAGGGAGGAACACACACCTGCAAGAAGGAGAGAAACTTGGCAAAATGGATGGGATTACAATCAGGACAGGACATCAGAACATCCAAATAAAAGAGAATACTATCAACATTACTACTCACCAAAAAGACAGTACTACGAGGAGAGAGTAAATCATCACAAACAAAATGAAAATGAATCCATCTATGGAAACAAGAGAGCAAATTACCTCTCTGAGAGAAATGGCAGAAGAGATGATACCTTCCACACCAGCACCAATACGTATAGGACGCCGATGAGAAGAGAGGGACCATCCACTCATAGAAAAGATGAGGAGAATGTGAGAGAAGAATGGAAAATTCAACAACATACGAAGAGAGTGGAGCCACACAAGGATCAACAGAAAAATATGCATGTTACCATAACAGATTCACCTTCTTTTTTAGGATTGGACCATGCCCACAACAGGGAGAGAGAGAGACCCCTGAAATCACAGAGGGAGATGGATCCAGACAGACCAACAACCACATCAAGAAGAAGATACACAGAGGAAGGCGAGGAGGGGTCAAAGTAAATAAAAAGAAAAATAATAAGAACGGAACAATCGCCACAGAAGGAACTGAGGGTATATTCAATCTGAGTTCACATACTCTAACCAAGGAAGAGAATTCCGTCCTTAAGTTCGGCCTCTCGTTTGCACCCACAAAGAGCCTGGATAAATTCCAGACTTTCATTAATACAAAAGAATTTATCCGGAAGCTCACGCTAAAAAGATTCTTTGCCAAATCAGCAATAGAGAGAACATTGTGGAAACCACAAGAACAGAATGACGGCTATAGACATACTGATCTAAGACCAAAGTCATCTTTTTTCCCTACTAGTAGTAAGGGAGCATCCATAGAGGCTTTTGAGACTATGGTCTGCAAAGAGATTAAGGAGTTACATTCTAAAAACCTGAAACTAAGAAAGCACAACCTCTCTAACCAGCAGATCAGAACAATCAAAACACTGGAAGATAACCATGATTTAATCATTAAACCAGCGGACAAGGGAGGTGGAATTGTCATCATGAACCGAACTGACTATAAGTCAGAAAATGCCAGGATCTTAAGTGACCAAGGAACATATAAGAAATTATCCACAAACCCGATTGAGACATACAAGAAAGAACTACTACAGATCCTGGATCATGCAAAGGAACAAGGGATACTAAACAATAAGGAATACGATTACATCAACATAAAGCATCCCATTACTCCGGTAATATACCACTTACCGAAGATCCACAAGTCACTACAGAAACCACCAGGGAGACCGATCATTTCAGGGATCGGATCCTTGAGTAGCAATCTCTCGGAATACATTGATCTCAACCTTCAACGGTATGTAAAAGAACTACCTTCATATCTTAAGGACTCAACCCAGGTACTAAACATTCTGGAAGAAATCACATGGGAAGACGGTTATATTCTAGCGACATGTGATGTAACGTCACTGTATACATGCATCCCCCATGACGATGGTTTGGAAGCAGTTAGGTTCTTTCTAGAGAAAGATACAGAAGTTCCTGAAGATCAGAAAGAATTCATTTTAGATGGAATCCAATATATATTAACCCATAATTATTTCCATAATGAAGGAAACTATTACCAACAGGTTTGCGGCACGGCAATGGGGACCAGGTTCGCGCCTAGTTATGCGAATCTCTACATGGGCAAGTGGGAGAACATCTTCTGGGAATCTTGCCCAGCAGGCGCGGACCTGGTCCTATACCACCGCTATATAGATGACATCATTATCATCTGGAGAGGTACCCAGGAAGATTTAGACTACACCATTGACGTTATGAATAGAAGCACAGACAACTTGAAATTTACCTACACATGGAGTACTACTGAACTGGTTTTTTTGGATTTAAAAATTGAAGTTAGAGATGGCAAGATCGAGACATCCACACATTTTAAAAGTGTGGATAGCAACAACTATATACATAGCATAAGTTGCCACCACAAGAGCTGGAAAAACAACATCCCTAAGAGACAGTTATTGAGGATAAAGAAAAACTGTTCCTCAGAAGAAAAATGGGAAGAGCAGGCGAAAATCATAAAAACCAAGTTCCTGGAGAGGGGATACGATGAAGACATGCTGGAACAGAAGATCCAAGAGGTGGATAGGATAAAAAGAACTGAAATTCTGAAATATAAAAAGAAAGCACAACCAATAGATGAAGAAAGCCTCAATGTGGTTATGATCACAGAATACAGTGAGAACAAAGATATCGTAGAGAAAATTTTCCAGAAACACTGGTCCCTTCTGAAAGATGACGACCTAATAGGTGACAAACTACCGTCAAAACCAAAGTTTGTATATCGAAAGACTAAGAATTTACGAAGCAAACTGGCTCCCAGTGTAGAAAAGACGACGAAAAAACATGGCATTGTAGACACACTTGGAAGAGAAGTGAAAGGCTTCTTCCCTTGCCCGTCATGCAAAGCATGCAAATGCGGCAAAAAAAACAGAACATTTTGTAGCTTTAACACCAAAGAAGAATACAAAGTGAATGAGCTGATTAGGTGTCAGGACAGTGGAGTGATCTACGTGTTACAGTGTTCGTGTGGCCTTCAGTATGTGGGCCAAACATCAAGGGTCCTGAAAGATAGGATACGTGAACATTTATTACTGATTGAAAAATTGAATATGGATACAGCCCTGTACAGACACTTTTCGACCAAACATAAGGGCAATACAAAAGACCTAACGTTCACAGGTATCCAAAAGATCAGTAAAGACTGGAGGGGTGGTAATTACACACAAAAACTACTTACCGCCGAATCAAAGTGGATATTTAATCTAGACAGCCTCCACCCAAGAGGACTGAACAATAAAGAAGACCTATCCCACTTATACAACTCGACCTGACCATAGCCAAGTATCTCTCTCCTTTAAGCAATAGTCTTGAGATAATTTAGAGTATATGTCTCTTTAGAATATACTTCTAACATATTCCTTCTCGTCCCAGAGCTAACAAACGCTATAACCCCACAGACTATAAGAACATAGTCAAGCTAGAGAAGACCAGCCCTCCTTTTTTTCCCCCATATCCCTGCCCAATACGTTGGACATAACCAACAAGGTCCACTCAGAGGCAGACTAATATGAAACTATTTTTTAGTCTTGGTGGAAGTGGAACTCAACAAAATTATCTCTAACACATATCCTTTCCAAAGCAATATAAAAAGTAAACATTATTTCTAAAGAATAGATAAGCATGTAGCCAGTAGTGTACGGGAATAACCCCCCCCCCTCTTTTTAAACATGTTTTTAAACATGGCTTTTTAAACATGGTTTTTTAAAACATGCCTGGATATACCTCCAGTTTTGAAACATGTCTAAATACACCACTATTTTTCAGAATAAACGGTACCTCCCTCTCTAATTATAAGGATAAGATACATTTTTCCTTAATACCCCAAAACAGTTAAAACTTTAGAACATATCCCCATCGAACTATGACTATATTCTCCCAGTGGTCCAGTCCATTGTATATTAGATCTATATATACCATCTAAGAGTATTGCGATTCTTTCTTTTTAGACACACTGTTATTCTGAGAACATGCGAACGAATTCCCTTCATGATAATTTTACTCTAAAAACAGTCTTATGCATAGGACAATATCTTATGGTTAAAGGAATATATATATATTATATATAACAGGGCCAAACGGCTAAATGTTAGAAAAAACTACGAGTATACTTAAATAATAAAACGCTAGCAAGAGCAGATGAAGGTCTGTACGTTTAATTACGTTTAATTACATTCAAAAAACAAAAATAATAATGATATTAAACATTAAAAATTAAAATACTAAATATCCAAAATCCCCTCACATTTGTCCTATTCTAGTATGTTGATCTTTGTTATCCACCACACGTCAAATGGCACAACAAATATCCTAAAGAAATCTCTGCTAGGATCATAGCCCAAATAACGTCTAGTATAGTAACAGAAAAATATCGTTCTTTTCCTAATTTTCATGTTAATCTTCATTTCATTTATTTCATTTCAATCACATTCATGTACCATGACATTTGGTTATTATTTCTTCACATCTCTCTCCTAAGATATATGCTTTTACCCAGGCGTATTGACAATACTGAGGCATGACGTCATGACCAATGGGAATCCCCATACCAAAACAAAATAATTTATTCCTGAGTTAAAATTATCTACTGCTTCGTTAAACAAAGTCAATTAAATTTACCCCTATCTGATAGAAAGAATATATATATCTTTGAAAACATAGATCTTAATACCGATCAAATAATACGCAAGTATAAATAGACTATTATGCAGCCTTATTTTTGAGCCGCAGTAGTAACCACCGGAAGTGACGTCAAGTGGTACCGATTTTAATTGACACACGGAGGTCTTTGATACTCATATACGAAGGGTGTGCAAGCCTCTTTCTAATCAATACATCATTTATATTACATTTATATTACATGGACATTTATAGAACATAGCCATGTAGCTAATATGGGTATTTAGCTAAGTTAAAACCGCACTCAGAACCGGAAACGGCTAATTTTGACCACTTCCGGTAAATAAGTCACCAACCACTATAAAAGGCTACCAAATCTCACTTAACACCAGTCTTGATAAAGGCCCAGAGAGGGCCGAAACGCGTTGACCTGGTAAGCCTCATTGCAATAGGAGACTATTTATTTTGATTATTTTACACATTGTACTTTATTTCTTTTCCCACAGGTTCTTTTTTGCAGCGAGTTCGTTTTTCACAGCAAGTCTGTTTGTTTGTTTTCCTCTTTTTTCACATTTTTTTGGCACCATTTAACTCTTACTAAAGCCTTAAGGGGCATTTGGGAATCAAGAGACAACCACTTTAATTTTGGATAACATTTGCACATCAAATTTCTTCACAGGATTAACATTTGTTTTCTTTTTCTTTTTCTTTGGGATGACTGCAGTCTGACACACAGTTGCAGCTTTATCCACTATCTTTAGACTTGAGACAATTGTACTAAACATTGTATCCTTTTAATCTGGATTGGACATTCTTTGGCATCGGATTTTTCACAAGATCTTTCAAAAGTTTTTACAAGTTTTTATTTTTAATTTGTGTGTTGGATTTTTCATTTTAATTTTTAAACACAATTTTCCATACCATTTTTTCTTAACACGGATTCATTGTTGTTATTTTTCCACCCACTCATTTCTTCTATTTTTTACACATTTTTTATACATTTTTAAAGGACACTTTCTAATCACGAGTGACCCCTCCCTATCTGGGACGTCCCAATGGACTAAATCTCCTTGGGACCACTGATTCACCAGTGTCTTCATACACTACCATTGCATACCCATTATATTAGCAAACGCCGCCAGACATTTTACTTTATTGTCATTTTACTCTATTGTCATTTACTTTATTGTCATTTTATCTTATTGTCAATATTGCTGTTATTATTATGCTTTTATGTTAATTTAGCGTGGATCCATGCATTTGTAATTTTATATTGATTTTATTTTGTAATAAATTACTTTTAACCACATTTTACATCTCCATCCACATTTTACCTTAGCCTTCGTATTGTTGGCGCCTGGGCACACCCCTCAATTCAGTTTCTGCTCTGTATCTACCCCCAGAGCTAACTGCTTTCCTTTAATTTCAGGTAGTCTGACTAATACTGCTGCCAGAATATTATTCAACACCTTTGCCATGTCTTGTAAAATAAACGCTATGGGCGCCCTTGATGTACTTGGCGCCATTTGAGCGTGAGTCCCTGAAGCGGGAGTCGAAGGGTCTGACACGTGGGGAGAGTTAGTCGGCATAACTTTCCCCTCGACAGAATCCCCTGGTAAAGAAACGCTATGGGTGCCCTTGATGTACTTGGCGCCATTTGAGCGTGAGTCCCTAAAGCGGGAGTCAAAAGGTCTGACACGTGGGGAGAGTTAGTCGGCATAACTACCCCCACGACAGAATCCTCTGGTGATAATGTTTTTAAAGACAAAAAATGATCTTTATTGTTTAACATGAAATCAGTACATCTGGTACACATTCTAAGATGGGGTTCCACCATGGCTTTAAAACATAATGAACACAGAGCTTGATCTATGTCAGACATGTTAGAACAGACTAATAATGAGACTAGTAAGCTTGGAAAACACTTTAAATCAAGTTAACAAGCAAATATATAAAACGTTACTGTGCCTTTAAGAGAAACAAATTTTGCCAAAATTTGAAATAACAGTGAAAAAAAGGCAGTTAAACTAACAAAATTTTTACAGTGTATGTAACAAGTTAGCAGAGCATTGCACCCACTTGCAAATGGATGATTAACCCCTTAATACAAAAAACAGATTAACAAAACGAAAAATATGTTTTAAACAGTCATAACAGCTCCTACTTTTGAAGCCCTTTTGAGCCCTTCAGAGATGTCCTATAGCATGCAGGGGACTGCTGAGGGAAGCTGAATGTCACTGTTTGTAATTTTAACTGCACCAACTGTAACTTTTATACTATAACAGTGGAAATTGTTTCTATGCAAAATTTAAGCCAGCCATGTGGAAAAAAACTTAGGCCCCAATAAGTTTTATCACCAAACATATGTTAAAAAACGATTAAACATGCCAGCAAACGTTTTAAAACACATTTTTACAAGAGTATGTATCTCTATTAATAAGCCTGATACCAGTCGCTATCGCAGCATTTAAGGCTTTACTTACATTACTTCGGTATCAGCAGTATTTTCTTAGTCAATTCCATTCCTAGAAAAATATTTTACTGCACATACCTTATCTGCAGGAAAACCTGCACGCCATTCCCCCTCTGAAGTACCTCACTCCTCAGAATGTGTGAGAACAGCAAATGGATCTTAGTTACGTCTGCTAAGATCATAGAAAAACGCAGGCAGATTCTTCTTCCAAATACTGCCTGAGATAAACAGCACACTCCGGTGCCATTTAAAAATAACAAACTTTTGATTGAAGAATAAACTAAGTAGAAAGCACCACAGACTCTCACAACCTCCTATCTATGTTGAGGCTTGCAAGAGAATGACTGAATATGGCAGTTAGGGGAGGAGCTATATAGCAGCTTTGCTGTGGGTGGACTCTTGCAGCTTCCTGTTGGGAAGGAGAATATATTCCATAAGTAATGGATGATCCGTGGACTGGATACACTTAACAAGAGAAAAAGAAGTTGGCTAGCTTGAGAGCCTTAATCCTGTCTTGGATCTCCTCCAAAGGAGTCTCTACCTGAAGTGAATCATACAAGGCGTCGTACCAATAAGATGCAGCAATTGACACAGTGGCAATACAAACTGCAGGTTGCCATTGAAGACCTTGATGAACATACATCGTCTTCAAATAAGCCTCAAGCTATCCTCTATAGGATTAGTAGTTCTTTTAGCCAGAGTAGAAATGGCCCCTTCTACTTTAGGCACCGTGCGCCATGAATCTTTAATGGAGTCAGCAACAGGAAACATCTTTTTAAAGACAGGAGACGGGGGAAAAGGTATCCCTGGATTCTCCCATTCCTGTGAAAAAATCTCTGCAGCACGGTCTGGAACAGGACACACTTCCACAGTGGAACGAACATCATAGTAATTATTAATATTACTAGGTTTCTTAGGGTTGACCACAACAGGAGTATCGGAGTCATCCTAAGTAGCTAAAACCTCCTTTAACAATACACAAATGTGTTTAAGCTTACATCTGAAGGATACTACTTCAGCATCAGATGAAGGAATTATACTGTCTGAATCTGAGATTTCACCATCAGAGGCTACGGACGTATCCTCCTCAACAGGCTTACTATCTGAATCTCTAATTTGTTCTCTTGCGTTTTTCCTTTAGCATAGGAAAAGCAGCTTATGCCGCAGATACCACAGAAGATACCTGAGCAGCAATCTCTGCAGGCAAATAAGCTCCTCCAGGAGACTGAGAGGAAACAGGGCACTGTATGAGACGCCATTAAGGCTTCGGACGTTTGAGGAGAAAACTGTGGCATTGCCTGAACAGCATCATCCTGACAGACATTTGGCTCAGAGACAAAAAGTTTATCTTTATGTTTTAAAGTCCTATCTAGACAAGAGGTACAAAATTGCATGGGCAACACAATTTGGTTCTCTAAACATAGTAGACACTTGTCCATAGGAACAGAATCCAATTCCATGACTAAGGAAAATTTACTGTCACTTTAAGAATCAACAAGGCGGTATAGTCTTCAGTTAAGTAGACATCCCGCGCCCTCACAACTTACAGGAATTTAGCCCCAGCACTACACAATAAAAATGCTAAGGAGCAATTTGAGAAAAAATAAAACGGCTTGTCAAAACTATCTAAATACGACCTCTACACTTCATCTTTGTACTGAGGTGCCTACCTGCCCCCTCTGATAATCAAATGATCCCAGCAGCAAACGAGAACATCCGGATTTACAAGCCGGTCTCCCCACTCGCATCCAGCCGCTGCCACCGCTCAGATAATACAGAGAGCGGAATCGGAAGGTCACATAACCCGGCAAAAAAGAAGCTGTGCCACAGAAGGAAAGCATGCGCTTCATAACCAGCAAAGGCAGACAAATAAAAGAGCCATACTTGAGATAGATGCCAAGTTAAAAAAATAAATAATGCCTGAGCCACCACTAAAGGGTTAACTCCTTCTGCCCATGAAGGAGATTAACCCACATACAAATTAAGTGGAGGTGGGCCTTGCTTCGTTTTTCTAACATTTTGCTGCCCTAGTATTGAAAACCAGAGTAGGTTTACTCTGTTTTTTCTTGGTCTCTATAAGGAGTATTTGTCCTTTCACGCCTTGTAAGCTGTCCTCCTGTCTGACAGCTAGATGTGCAGGTAAGTGCTTTTGTCTTCTGGGGCTGGGAGACTTGCACTGAAGGGGTTAAGGAGACTCTCTGAACTTTACTTTGGGACTAAAATCCTTCATAGAGGATTATTTATAGGCAGTGAGCAGGCACAAGTTCCTAACTGCTTTAAAGCCACCACTACCCTACTGAAGAGATTAACATGGACTACGACTAGACCCCATAAAATCTTGCAGGAGGAGGCAAAGAGAATGACTGGGGATTATGGGTAGCGGAGTGACACTTAACAGCTTTGCTGTGGTGCTCTTTGCCTCCTCCTGCTGGCCAGACGTGATATTCCCACTAGTAATTTATGACGTTGTGGACTCTCCATATCTTAGGAAAGAAATATGGTGTTGCGACCCAGTAATGAGTCCCGACCCGTGGTTTGAAGAACCCTGCTTTACAAGATAATCCATGGAGTGAGTTATTCATTAACTGGGTAATTATCATAGTAGTTTCTTTTACATTAAGTTTACTGTTACAGAGTATATTATTTTTAGATCCCGCTGATCTAAAGCTCTCCTTTCTGATAAGATTATCTAAGATGTGTCATCAGTACTGTGAGGTCCCCAAAGCATTTTAGAAAGGCAACATTTAGCTTAAGAGATGTTTATCTATCTATGAAGGGATCTTGATGTGAAGGAGAGACACATAAATTGCAATATAATGCTCATAAAAAGCCCCTAAAGATTTTGAATGATTTCTTTCCATAGCAATAACTCTTAAAACTATGGAGCTTTCCAAATATAATACTAATAAACAGTAGTGGTATGATGTGCCTAAGTAAGCAGACCCCCCAAAAATATCAGCTATGTTACCCCTGGGATCATTTTGCACTATACTCGGTTTGAATTGACTTTGATTGCAGTGCATGGTCTACTGCATCTTCTATGGACCTGCCAGGGAAAATACATGAATGCTACCCCCCCTAAAGAGTGGGTCATTGTGAAAGCACAAGCAAAATAAGAATAATCAACATTGTGGCAAGACAGAAGAGCTGGACCAGACAAGAGAGCAGACATTGAAACATATATTTTAAGGTAAGTACATACACTGAACCACTTAACCCCATGCAGCACACCAACCTTTTTTAGTCTTGGTGCTTAAAAAGATGGTAACGTTTCTAATTCGTATAATCAGATCCGGAATGAAAACAATATTTTAGATGGACTTTAATTTATCCATTCTAATGAAGATATACTATAACTTATTTTTTAATACAGCGATCAAATTTTAATACCCGCGCACTGGCTGTCCACTTCAAAAGTAATTCTTGTGTGTGAGCTAAAGGTTTGAGCTCTTCTCCAACCAGCGCTCTAGGTACAAAAAAACATAATTTATGCTTACCTGATAAATTCCTTTCTTCTGTAGTGTGATCAGTCCACGGGTCATCATTACTTCTGGGATATTACTCCTCCCCAACAGGAAGTGCAAGAGGATTCACCCAGCAGAGCTGCATATAGCTCCTCCCCTCTACGTCACTCCCAGTCATTCGACCAAGGACCAACGAGAAAGGAGAAGCCAAGGGTGTAGTGGTGACTGGAGTATAATTTAAAAAATATTTACCTGCCTTAAAAAACAGGGCGGGCCGTGGACTGATCACACTACAGAAGAAAGGAATTTATCAGGTAAGCATAAATTATGTTTTCTTCTGTTAAGTGTGATCAGTCCACGGGTCATCATTACTTCTGGGATACCAATACCAAAGCAAAAGTACACGGATGACGGGAGGGATAGGCAGGCTCTTTATACAGAAGGAACCACTGCCTGAAGAACCTTTCTCCCAAAAATAGCCTCCGAGGAAGCAAAAGTGTCAAATTTGTAAAATTTGGAAAAAGTATGAAGCGAAGACCAAGTTGCAGCCTTGCAAATCTGTTCAACAGAGGCCTCATTCTTAAAGGCCCAAGTGGAAGCCACAGCTCTAGTAGAATGAGCTGTAATTCTTTCAGGAGGCTGCTGTCCAGCAGTCTCATAAGCTAAACGAATTATGCTACGAAGCCAAAAAGAAAGAGAGGTAGCAGAAGCCTTTTGACCTCTCCTCTGACCAGAGTAAACGACAAACAGGGAAGACGTTTGTCGAAATTCCTTAGTTGCCTGTAAGTAAAATTTTAGGGCACGAACTACATCCAGATTGTGCAGAAGACGTTCCTTCTTCGAAGAAGGATTTGGACACAAAGAAGGAACAACAATCTCCTGATTGATATTCCTGTTAGTGACTACCTTAGGTAAGAACCCAGGTTTAGTACGCAGAACTACCTTATCCGAATGAAAAATCAAATAAGGAGAATCACAATGTAAGGCTGATAACTCAGAGACTCTTCGAGCCGAGGAAATAGCCATTAAAAATAGAACTTTCCAAGATAACAACTTTATATCAATGGAATGAAGGGGTTCAAACGGAACGCCCTGTAAAACGTTAAGAACAAGGTTTAAACTCCATGGCGGAGCAACAGTTTTAAACACAGGCTTAATCCTGGCCAAAGCCTGACAAAAAGCCTGAACGTCTGGAACTTCTGACAGACGTTTGTGCAACAGAATGGACAGAGCTGAGATCTGTCCCTTTAATGAACTAGCAGATAAACCCTTTTCTAAACCTTCTTGTAGAAAAGACAATATCCTAGGAATCCTAACCTTACTCCAAGAGTAACCTTTGGATTCACACCAATATAGGTATTTACGCCATATCTTATGGTAAATCCTTCTGGTAACAGGCTTCCTAGCCTGTATTAAGGTATCAATAACTGACTCAGAAAACCCACGTTTTGATAAAATCAAGCGTTCAATTTCCAAGCAGTCAGCTTCAGAGAAGTTAGATTTTGATGTTTGAAAGGACCCTGTATCAGAAGGTCCTGTTTCAGAGGTAGAGACCAAGGTGGACAGGATGACATGTCCACCAGGTCTGCATACCAAGTCCTGCGTGGCCATGCAGGTGCTATTAGAATAACTGATGCTCTCTCCTGTTTGATTCTGGCAATCAATCGAGGAAGCATCGGTAAGGGTGGAAACACGTAAGCCATCCTGAAGTCCCAAGGTGCTGTCAGGGCATCTATCAGGACTGCTCCTGGATCTGGACCCGTAACGAGGAAGCTTGGCGTTCTGTCGAGACGCCATGAGATCTATCTCTGGTTTGCCCTAATGACGAAGTATTTGAGCAAAGACCTCCGGATGAAGTTCCCACTCCCCCGGATGAAAAGTCTGACGACTTAAGAAATCCGCCTCCCAGTTCTCCACTCCCGGGATGTGGATTGCTGACAGGTGGCAAGAGTGAGACTCTGCCCAGCGAATTATCTTTGATACTTCCATCATTGCTAGGGAGCTTCTTGTCCCTCCCTGATGGTTGATGTAAGCTACAGTCGTGATGTTGTCCGACTGAAACCTGATGAACCCCCAAGTTGTCAACTGGGGCCAAGCCAGGAGGGCATTGAGAACTGCTCTCAATTCCAGAATGTTTATTGGTAGGAGACTCTCCTCCTGACTCCATTGTCCCTGAGCCTTCAGAGAATTCCAGACGGCACCCCAACCTAGAAGGCTGGCGTCTGTTGTTACAATTGTCCAGTCTGGCCTGCTGAATGGCATCCCCCTGGACAGATGTGGCCGAGAAAGCCACCATAGAAGAGAATTTCTGGTCTCTTGATCCAGATTCAGAGAAGGGGACAAGTCTGAGTAATCCCCATTCCACTGACTTAGCATGCACAGTTGCAGTGGTCTGAGGTGTAAGCGTGCAAAGGGTACTATGTCCATTGCCGCTACCATTAAGCCGATTACCTCCATGCATTGAGCCACTGATGGGTGTTGAATGGAATGAAGGGTGTGGCAAGCACTTTGAAGTCTTGTTAACCTGTCTTCTGTCAGGTAAATCTTCATTTCTACAGAATCTATAAGAGTCCCCAGGAAGGGAACTCTTGTGAGTGGAACGAGAGTGGAACTTTTCTTTTCGTTCACCTTCCATCCATGTGACCTTAGAAATGCCAGTACTAACTCTGTATGAGACTTGGCAGTTTGAAAGCTTGAAGCTTGTATCAGAATGTCGTCTAGGTACGGAGCTACCGAGATTCCCCGCGGTCTTAGTACCGCCAGAAGAGCACCCAGAACCTTTGTGAAGATTCTTGGAGCTGTAGCCAATCCGAATGGAAGAGCTACAAACTGGTAATGCCTGTCTAGGAAGGCAAACCTTAGGTACCGGTAATGATCTTTGTGAATCGGTATGTGAAGGTAAGCATCCTTTAAATCCACTGTGGTCATGTACTGACCCTTTTGGATCATGGGTAAAATTGTCCGAATAGTCTCCATCTTGAACGATGGAACTCTTAGGAATTTGTTTAGGATTTTTAAGTCCAGGATTGGTCTGAAAGTTCCCTCTTTTTTGGGAACCACAAACAGATTTGAGTAAAACCCTTGTCCCTGTTCCGACCGTGGAACTGGATGGATTACTCCCATTAACAAAAGCTCTTGTACGCAGCGTAGAAACGCCTCTTTCTTTGTTTGGTTTGTTGACAACCTTGACAGATGAAATCTCTCTCTTGGAGGAGAGTATTTGAAGTCCAGAAGGTATCCCTGAGATATTATCTCTAGCGCCCAGGGATCCTGGACATCTCTTGCCCAAGCCTGGGTGAAGAGAGAAAGTCTGCCCCCCACTAGATCCGATCCCGGATCGGGGGCTCTCAATTCATGCTGTTTTAGGGGCAGCAGCAGGTTTCCTGGCCTGCTTGCCCTTGTTCCAAGACTGGTTAGGTCTCCAGCCTTGTCTGTAGCGAGCAACAGATCCTTCTTGTTTTGATGCTGTTCCTGCTTTGAAATTCCGAAAGGAACGAAAATTAGACTGTCTGGCCTTAGGTTTGGCCCTGTCTTGAGGCAGGGCGTGGCCTTTACCTCCTGTAATGTCAGCGATAATTTCTTTCAAACCAGGCCCAAATAAGGTCTGCCCTTTGAAAGGTATATTAAGTAATTTAGACTTAGAAGTAACATCAGCTGACCAGGATTTTAGCCACAGTGCTCTGCGTGCCTGAATGGCGAATCCTGAATTCTTAGCCGTAAGTTTAGTTAAATGTACTACGGCCTCCGAAATGAATGAATTAGCTAGCTTAAGGACTCTAAGCTTGTCCGTAATGTCATCTAGAGTAGCTGAACTAATGGTCTCTTCCAGCGACTCAAACCAGAATGCCGCCGCAGCCGTGACCGGCGCAATGCATGCAAGGGGTTGCAATATAAAACCTTGTTGAACAAACATTTTCTTAAGGTAACCCTCTAACTTTTTATCCATTGGATCTGAAAAGGCACAGCTATCCTCCACCGGGATAGTGGTACGCTTAGCTAAAGTAGAAACTGCTCCCTCCACCTTAGGGACCGTTTGCCATAAGTCCCGTGTGGTGGTGTCTATTGGAAACATCTTTCTAAATATCGGAGGGGGTGAGAACGGCACACCGGGTCTATCCCACTCCTTAGTAATAATTTCAGTAAGTCTCTTAGGTATAGGAAAAACGTCGGTACTCGTTGGTACCGCAAAATATTTATCCAACCTACACATTTTCTCTGGTATTGCAACTGTGTTACAATCATTCAGAGCCGCTAACACCTCCCCTAGTAATACACGGAGGTTCTCCAGCTTAAATTTAAAATTTGAAATATCTGAATCCAATCTGTTTGGATCAGAACCGTCAGCCGCAGACAGAAGCTCTCCGTCCTCATGTTCTGCAAGCTGTGACGCAGTATCTGACATGGCCCTAGTATTATCAGCGCACTCTGTTCTCACCCCAGAGTGATCACGCTTGCCTCTTAATTCTGGTAATTTAGCCAAAACTTCAGTCATAACAGTAGCCATATCTTGTAATGTTATTTGTAATGGCCGCCCAGATGTACTGGGCGCCACAATATCGCGCACCTCCCGAGCGGGAGATGCAGGTACTGACACGTGAGGCGAGTTAGTCGGCATAACTCTCCCCTCGCTGTTTGGTGAAATTTGTTCAATTTGTACAGATTGACTTTTATTTAAAGTAGCATCAATACAGTTAGTACATCAATTTCTATTGGGCTCCACTTTGGCATTAGCACAAATAGCACAGGTATCTTCCTCTGAATCAGACATGTTTAACACACTAGCAAATAAACTTGCAACTTGGAATACTATTCAAGTAAAATACTATGAAAACGTACTGTGCCTATAAGAAGCACAGAAGATTTATGACAGTTGAAAATTAATAAACTGAAAAAGTTATAGCATCAATCTTTGTAAACAACACAACTTTAGCAAAGGTTTGTTCCCATTAGCAAAAGACAACTAACCCTGATAGCAGAAAAAAAATTACAGAATAAACGTTTTTTATCACAGTCAACTACAATCTCACAGCTCTGCTGTGAATGATTACCTCCCTCAAAACAAGTTTTGAAGACCCCTGAGTTCTGTAGAGATGAACCGGATCATGCAGGAAATACAATGAGCTGCTGACTGAATTTTTTGATGCGTAGCAAAAGCGCCAAAAAATGGCCCCTCCCCCTCACACACAACAGTGAGAGAGATCAGAAACTATCAGAAACTAGATCAAGCAACTGCCAAGTGGAAAAATAGTGCCCAAACATTTTATTCACCCAGTACCTCAGAAAATGAAAACGATTTTACATTCCAGCAAAAACGTTTAACATAAATTAAGAGTTATTAAAAGCCTGTTGCTAGTCCCTGCAAAATAGGCTAAAGTCTTATGTACACAGTGTAATTCCAGTGAAGTACCATTCCCCAGAATACTGAAGTGTAAAATATACATACATGACATTATATCGGTATGGCAGGATTTTCTCATCAATTCCATTGTCAGAAAATAAAAGCTGCTACATACCTCTTTGCATATTAATCTGCCCGCTGTCCCCTGATCTGAAGTTTACCTCTCCTCAGATGGCCGAGAAACAGCAATATGATCTTAACTACTCCGGCTAAAATCATAGTAAAAACTCTGGTAGATTCTTCTTCAAACTCTACCAGAGAAGGAATAACACACTCCGGTGCTATTATAAAATAACAAACTTTTGATTGAAGGTATAAAACTAAGTATAATCACCATAGTCCTCTCACACATCCTATCTAGTCGTTGGGTGCAAGAGAATGACTGGGAGTGACGTAGAGGGGAGGAGCTATATGCAGCTCTGCTGGGTGAATCCTCTTGCATTTCCTGTTGGGGAGGAGTAATATCCCAGAAGTAATGATGACCCGTGGACTGATCACACTTAACAGAAGAAAATAAAAAATGATGTGAGTGCCTTATGGCTAGAGCACCGATTGGAGAACAGTTCAAACTGTTAGCTCACAAAAAAATTACTGTTGAAGTGGGCGGCCGGAGCGTGGGGTATTGGAATTTCATTGATATATTAAAAAGTAAGTTATAACGTATCTTCATTAGAATGGATGAATTATGTCCATTTAAAATATTGTTTCCTTTCTGGCTATGATTATATGAATTGCAAACTTTACCATCACTTTAATTAATTATTTATATAGTTTATTCACACTGCCATCAGTGTCTACATGACAAAGCATATAAGTCATATTTTTTTATTTTGCAATGTAGTATTTAAGAATTTACTTTTCTAAGAAATTGACTTTTATGTCCCATTAAAGGACCATTAAATACAGTAGAATTGCATTATCAACTGGTGCATAATAAAAAGACAATGCAATAGCACTGTCTTATGTGACAGCCATCAGCCAAACACAAACTGATATACGTATACACTGTGAACTCTTGCACATGCTCAGTAGTAAATGGTGCCTCAGAAAGCATGCATAGAAGAAGACTGTGCACAGTTTGATAAAAAGTAAATTGGAAAGTTTCTTAAACCTGTATGCTCTATCTGAATCATGAATGTTTAACTTTGAATCTAGTGTGTAGGATAGGTACACAGATTAGTATTTTTTTATTATTTATATTTATATTATTATATTTATATTATTATTATTGCAAGTTTGGGCATCTAATATTAGAATGCTTCCCCTTATTTCAAGTACAATGTAACCCAAGAACAGTGCAAGGAGAATGTTTTTCTTTGTCATCTTTCATTTTTTAAACATCAAGTTTTATGGATTAACAATATTCTCATTATTGATGTGTATACATCTATGACATTGTATTTTCTTTAATGTGACATGTATGTGGTTTCCTAAATAATGTATATATGAAATATAAGTGCTGGTACCAAATAACATTTGTGTGTATATAAATCAGAGATAATTGCTTCTGATAAATTATTGAAAAGATTGTAGTCTCTGAATGTCTTTACAGCTATATCTATAGTACTGAAACATAGTAAAATTCTAAAGGGGCACTGTAGTGAGTAATGAAATTGCAGATGAACATAATTTATTTTCTTTTAAACTTAATACAAATCAATTGATATCTAAAAAAGTCTATATCTCCAATAATGTTATAGGTGCCAATTATATTTATATCATGTTATATGTTTTATAGAACAGTAAATACATTTTATACAATCAGCAGGCTCAGATTTAGCAATAGGCAATAAGGGCAGCTGTCTATGGGGCATTTTGTAGAGGGAAATAGTCTTCATCAGACTGTGAAAAACATACATCATCTATCTTTAAACTTGGTTACTAGTACATGCTATTAAGGAATCATAATAGAAAATACATAGACAATAAACCATAGACCATACAGGCATAAAATGAAGCTATTCAGTCACAACACAATGAATAGAAAACATTTTACATGTGCCCTTTATACATATTTGAATCTGAGGTTTGAGCCTTTCGCATGGATAAAAAAAATCATTATAGTTTAATAGTTAGAGGAGCAACGTTACTAGACGGAAGAGAAAAAGCTACTACTCTACGCAATATAAAAGACAGGAGGAAAAAAGCTACTTCTTTCACTGCAATTTTTAACTTGTCTGAGGCTTGTGGAAATTTCCAGCCCTATACAGAATTCGTATCACAGGAGTTTTATCTCAAATACGTGCTGTATTACTTCTGATCTTTACAGACACTTGTGTAGATCATGAAATAAATGTAGACCCCCAAATGCAATTTCACCAAACCATCCACCAGCTGCACGCAGTTACTATGGTTATAGATCACATGACTACTGGACATCCATAAGTACCATACTCTAGCAGGTTGCTATAGTGATCCGTATTATATGTTTTGTTAACCAGGCTGATATATATCCAAAGAAGGCTTATTACCAATCTATGGATTTGTGCGTGTGTGTGTGTGTGTATATGTGTGTGTATCTGCGCATGTGTGTGTGCATGTGTGTGTATCTGCGCATGTGTGTGTGCATGTGTGTGTATCTGTGCATGTGTGTGTGCATGTGTGTGTATCTGTGCATGTGTGTGTATCTGTGCATGTGTGTGCGTGTGTGTGTATATGTGTGTATCTGCGCATGTGTGTGTGTGTATCTGTGCATGTGTGTGTGCATGTGTGTGTATCTGTGCATGTGTGTGTGCATGTGTGTGTATCTGTGCATGTGTGTGTGCATGTGTATGTGTGTGTATCTGCGCATGTGTGTGTGCATGTGTGTGTATCTGTGCATGTGTGTGTGCATGTGTTTGTGTATATGTGTGTGTATCTGCGCATTTGTGTGTGCATGTGTGTATCTGTGCATGTGTGTGTATCTGCGCATGTGTGTGTGCATGTGTGTGTGCGTGTGTTTGTGTATATATGTGTGTATCTGCGCATGTGTGTGTGCATGTGTGTGTGTGTGTGTGTGTGTGTGTAAAGGAACATGAAACCACAAATTAATCTTTCATGATTTAGACAGAGCACATTTTATTTAAAAAAAGAGAGTCTAGTCAAAATTAAACTTTCATGATTCAGATAGGACAAGCAATTGTAAACAAATTTCTAATTTACTTTTATCATAAAATTTGCATTATTCTCTTGGTATTCTTTGCTGAAAGCTAAACCTAGGTAGGCTCATATGCTAATTTCTAAGCATTTTGATACCTAGGTATGCTTTTTAACCGAGGATACCAAGAGTGTGAGGTAAATTAGAGAACAAAAGTAAATTTGAAAGTTGCTTAAAAATGCATTACATTACTGCTTCTTTAAATTCCAAATGTAACTTTATCTAGTCCTTAATTTGTGACCATAAACAATGACAATTAATCTCTTTAAAAAGGAATAAACAAGTTAATATATTTTTTAACCAAATTTATATTATTTCACTGTTTCAGTGTTTTTACTAAGGGTAAAAGCTTTTAAAATGCAGAGTGCTGTTATATTAAGAGAAACAAATAAATGAATAATGTATTAGTAAAGAAGGAAATGAATGTTCTTTTACTAATTCCCTCAAAATAATATAGTTCCAATTTATGTATTCTAGTATTGTAGACTCGTTAATATAAGAAAGGGACCTGGATATGGAGTGAATGGGGGCACATTTTTGGAATAGTTGTGGTGTACTCCAGGGTATTCAAAAAATAGGAAGTCGTTAATACAAATTGTTACAAATGCAAGGAGCAGCAAGATTGTTCTGCCGTCTTGCAATATATCAGCATGTGAAAAATGCTAAATCCATAATTATCTTGTTTGCTGCAATTAGTTTTCAAAAGACAAACTCCACCACCACTTGCCTTTTATAGAGAAGCCAATCAGGGCAAGCCACAGTCATTACATTAACAAAATGTCCATTGTTTTACACTTTGGTATCTGAAAATCTCTGCCAAGGCCAGGTAAGGACATATATTTAGCTTGGAGAGGCTCTTAATTCTCAGATTTACATTAGAGGAAAGGGGTACAAAATAAATAATGAAAGTGCAATGCTAAATTGATTCACTATGCATAAATACATCATTTCTATTACAATTTCAAAATGTTTACTGTTTCTTTTAATTCTTATAAACTGTGTATAATTGAAAACTGAAAAAGTTACTGTACAGAAAAACGAAATAAATATGAAATTTTACTAAAACTATTTGAATTGAAATTGAAGCTAACAAAGAATTCATTGTCAGTTTGTGCGTTTCCTGATTATATTTATTGGCTAGTAAGGACAAACCATACAGCCTTATTGGTGGAGAGGGAAAACATAATTTATGTAAGAACTTACCTGATAAATTCATTTCTTTCATATTAGCAAGAGTCCATGAGCTAGTGACGTATGGGATATACATTCCTACCAGGAGGGGCAAAGTTTCCCAAACCTCAAAATGCCTACAAATACACCCCTCACCACACCCACAAATCAGTTTAACGAATAGCCAAGAAGTGGGGTGATAAGAAAAAGTGCGAAAGCATAAAAAAATAAGGAATTGGAATTGTTGTGCTTTATACAAAAAAATTATAATCACCACAAAAAAAGGGTGGGTCTCATGGACTCTTGCGAATATGAAAGAAATGAATTTATCAGGTAAGTTCTTACATAAATTATGTTTTCTTTCATGTAATTAGCAAGAGTCCATGAGCTTGTGACGTATGGGATAATAAATACCCAAGATGTGGAACTTCCACGCAAGAGTCACTAGAGAGGGAGGGATAAAATAAAGACAGCCAATTCCGCTGAAAAATAATCCACACCCCAAAGTTTAAATCTTATAATGAAAAAAACTGAAATTATAAGCAGAAGAATAAAACTGAAACAGCTGCCTGAAGTACTTTTCTACCAAAAACTGCTTCAGAAGAAGAAAACACATCAAAATGGTAGAATTTAGTAAAAGTATGCAAAGAAGACCAAGTTGCTGCTTTGCAAATCTGATCAACCGAAGCTTCATTCCTAAACGCCCAAGTAGAAACTGACCTAGTAGAATGAGCTGTAATCCTTTGAGGCAGAGTTCTACCCGACTCAACATAAGCATGAAAAATCAAAGACTTTAACCAAGACGCCAAAGAAATGGCAGAGGCCTTCTGACCTTTCCTAGAACCAGAAAAGATAACAAATAGACTAGAAGTCTTTCGGAAATCTTTAGTAGCTTCAACATAATATTTCAAAGCTCTTACTACATCCAAAGAATGTAACGATCTTTCCTTAGAATTCTTAGGATTAGGACACAATGAAGGAACCACAATTTCTCTACTAATGTTGTTAGAATTCACAACCTTAGGTAAAAATTTAAATGAAGTCCGCAACACTGCCTTATCCTGATGAAAAATCAGAAAAGGAGATTCACAAGAAAGAGCAGATAACTCAGAAACTCTTCTAGCAGAAGAGATGGCCAAAAGAAACAAAACTTTCCAAGAAAGTAATTTAATATTCAGAGAATGCATAGGTTCAAAAGGAGGAGCTTGTAGAGCTCCCAGAACCAAATTTAAACTCCAAGGAGGAGAAATTGACTTAATGACAGGTTTGATACAAACCAAAGCCTGAACAAAACAATGAATATCAGGAAGATTAGCAATCTTTCTGTGAAACAACACAGAAAGAGCAGACATTTGTCCTTTCAAGGAACTTGCAGACAAACCTTTATCCAGACCATCCTGAAGAAACTGTAAAAGTCTAGGAATTCTAAAAGAATGCCAGGAAAATTGATGAGAAGAACACCAAGAAATGTAAGTCTTCGAGACTCGATAATATATCTTCCTAGACACAGATTTAGGAGCCTGTAACATAGTATTAATTACGGAGTCAGAGAAACCTCTATGACTGAGAATCAAGCGTTCAATCTCCATACCTTCAAATTTAATGATTTGAGATCCTGATGGAAAAATGGGCCTTGAGATAGAAGGTCTGGTCTTAACGGAAGAGTCCAAGGTTGGCAAGAAGCCATTCGAACAAGATCCGCATACCAAAACCTGTGAGGCCATGCTGGAGCCACCAGCAGTACAAACGAACGCTCCTTTAGAATCTTGGAAATCACTCTTGGAAGAAGAACTAGAGGCGGAAAGATATAGGCAGGATGATACTTCCAAGGAAGCGACAATGCATCCACTGCCTCCGCCTGAGCATCCTTGGATCTGGACAGATACCTGGGAAGTTTATTGTTTAGATGAGAAGCCATCAGATCTATTTCTGGAAGACCCCAGATTTCAACAATCTGAAGAAATACCTCTGGGTAAAGAGACCATTCGCCCAGATGTAACGTCTGGCGACTGAGATAATCCGCTTCCCAATTGTCTACACCTGGGATGTGACCACCTCCACGGGAGGCAAAGTTTGTAAAACTGATTTGTGGGTGTGGTGAGGGGTGTATTTGTAGGCATTTTGAGGTTTGGGAAACTTTGCCCCTCCTGGTAGGAATGTATATCCCATACGTCACTAGCTCATGGACTCTTGCTAATTACATGAAAGAAATGCATTTGTGCAGCTGAAAAGAAAATGCTGGTTTAATAATTATGCGTTCAGTGAGTTCTTAGTTTGATCTTTTTGCAGACTATTTTTTACTAGAATCACTTTTTTTAGTGCTGTTTATTAAAGCAAAGCAGTTCTTTGTTTCCTTTTACAAATGTTTCTTATTGTGTGTGTGGTATTCTTTAATTGCTAATTGTGGTGTTGTACTTCTTGCAATTATGACCATTTAAAACTTATTAAATATGCATACTGACTGCAATTTAAATTATTTATGAATTTTCATATTTTTGTCATTACACTTTTCCATCATTTGTTTTATGTAGACTGACAAGGAAAAACTAAATATCAAAAATGCATTATCCAAGGAATTAATTTAGTAACGGTATAGCAACCAGTCGCAGCCCTGACTAATATTCTGAATTTGTATACTAACACACTATGTAGCCGCTAGGTAGTTTTAATAATTTTCAAAGACATTCTAATCAATGAGAAGAGTTGTCAATGGGATTAGAAAAATATGTTTGCATCAGGAAATCATAAAACATTAAACTCTATAAGAAACTGATGTATTCAACTAGGTGTTTGCAATAATTTTCAGAGACTTTCATGGAAGCAAAAGATACACAGCCAAAGTAAATGTAGAATATTATTATTTTACTGAATACTGAGCGATAACGGCCGAATATATTTGAATACAAATTGCAAATAATATGATGTTTAATTAGTAGCTGCATATCATTTTGATTTATTTTATAATTACATTTATAATTACATTTTTAAAACTACAAACACTTAAAGGACCAGTAAATACAGAGAATTCCATAATCAACAAATGCATGATAAAAAGACAATGCAATAGTACTTAAAATCTAAACTTCAATCTTAAAGTCTGAACTTCAAATGAGTAGTAGATTTTTTTCTGACAAATTTCAGAGTTATGTCTATTTCCACTGCCCCTGTATCATGTGACAGCCATCAGCCAATCACAAGTGCATATACTTATATTCTGTGAATTCTTGCACATGATCAGTAGGAGCTGGTGACTGAAAAAGTGTAAATATAAAAAAGACTGTGCACATTTTGTTAATGGAAGTAAATTGGACAATTGTTTAAAATTGCTGCTCTATCTGAATCATGAAAGCTTAATTTTGACTTGAGTGTCCCTTTAAAGGTACAGTAAACATAAAAAAATATAGTGTTATGTAACATTATCCTAGCAACACTTTCAAAAACAAAAGAGATGTGAGATATTTCAACCTCCTCAAAAGTGCATCACGGGTGCACTTTGTAATCACAGCTTGCCCGATCGCGGCATTGAACTAAAACCCAGCGCAGGAGCTTATTACATTTAGTTTAATGTCGCAAACAAGTGCACGTTTGAAAAAAAAAAAACAACCTCAATCAGAAGAGGCTGGCAAAGAGTGGAAGGAAGTATATCTTTGGTGTGTTAAATCTCTCACATCCCTTTTGATTTTGAAGGTGTAGCTAACGCTTGGATAATGTTACATAATTCCGTATATAGTGCAGAATTATGTAACATTATTTTTAACTTTTACTGACCCTTTAACTCAAATCACAAATAATTATTTATGACAATTAAATTTGGGTATCAGCGGGGCCGGGCTGAAAATTAAAATCAGGTCTGGAAAGATGTGAAGACCAGCCCTATTTACAATGAGTCCGTAGAATGTACACACACCATTTTTCTCAAGGGGATTACTGAGATACTCCTTCCCCAAATATTTTTTTCAGAATTAAATTATATTAATTTGTAATAAAAAGATTATACATAGTGTGATCTGGAGAAGTGGAAATAAAACCTACAAGCAAATATTTTGTGACCTTATTACATATAGCTCAGAGGCAAAAAGAGAGGTGATACAGCTGCATCACCTCACCAGCACCCCTCTTAAATTGCATTGTAGTTTTTTTATTTTAAAATAAAACATAATTTATGTAAGAATTTACCTGATAAATTCATTTCTTTCATATTGGCAAGAGTCCATGAGCTAGTAACGTATGGGATATACAATCCTAGAGGAGGAGGGGCAAAGTTTCCCAAACCTCAAAATGCCTATAAATACACCCCTCACCACACCCACAATTCAGTTTAACGAAAAGCCAAGTAGTGGGGTGATAGAAAAAAAGAGTAAAGAGCATCAAAAAAGGAATTGGAAATATAATTGTGCTTTATACAAAAAAACATAAACACCATAAAAAGGGTGGGTCTCATGAACTCTTGACAATATGAAAGAAATGAATTTATCAGGTAAGTTCGTACATAAATTGTGTTTTCTTTCATGTAATTGGCAAGAGTCCATGAGCTAGTGACGTATGGGATAGAAATACCCAAGATGAGTCACTAGAGAGGGAGGGATATAATAAAAACAGCCATTTTCCGCTGAAAAAATTAAATCCACAACCAAAAAAAATAAGTTTTTCTCATAAATGAAAAGAAAAAAACTTAAAACAAAAGCAGAGGAATCAAATTGAAACAGTTGCCTGAAGAACTTTTCTACCAAAAACTGCTTCCGAAGAGGCAAATACATAAAAATGGTAGACTTTAGTAAATGTATGCAAAGAAGACCAAGTCGTTGCTTATAAATCTGATCAACTGAAGCTTCATTCTTAAAAGCCCACAAAGGGGAGACTGATCTAGTAGAATGAGCTGTGATTCTCTGAGGCAGGGCCTGACCCGACTCCAAAAAAGCCTGAAGAATCAAAAGCTTTAACCAAGATGCCAAGGAAATGGCAGAGGTTTTCTGACCTTTCCTAGAACCAGAAAAGACAACAAATTGACTATAAGTCTTCCTGAAATCTTTAGTAGCTTCGACATAATATTTCAAAACTCTTACAACATCCAGAGGATATAAGGATCTTTCCAAAGAATTCTTAGGATTAGCACACAAAGAGGGGGCAACAATTTCCCTATTAATGTTGTTAGAATTCACAACTTTAGGTAAAAATTTAAATGAAGTCTGCAAAACTGCCTTATCTTTATGAAAAAATCAGAAAAGGTGACTCAAAAGAAAGAGCAAATAATTCAGAAACTCTTCTAGCAGAAGAGATAGCCAAAAGGAACAACACTTTCCAAGAAAGTAGTTTAATATCCAAAGAATGCATAGGCTCAAAAGGAGGAGCCTGTAAAGCTTTCAAAACCAAATTAAGACTCCAAGAGAGATTGATTTATGACAGGCTTGATACGGACCAAAGCCTGAACAAAACAGTGAATATCAGGAAGCTTAGCAATCTTTCTGTGAAATAAAACAGAAAGAGCAGAGATTTGTCCCATCAAGGAACTTGCACATAAACCTTTATCCAAACCATCCTGAAGAAACTATAAAATTCTAGGAATTCTAAAAGAATGCCAGGAAAATTTATGAGAAGAACACCATGAAGTATAAGTCTTCCAAACTCGATAATAAATCTCCCTAGAAACAGAATTACGAGCCTGTAACATAGGGGCATATTTATCAAGCTCAGAATGGAGCTTGATGCTCCGTGTTTCTGGCAAGCCTGCAGGCTTGCCAGAAACAGCAGTTATGAAGCTGCGGTCACAAAGACCGCTGCTCCATAATCTGTCCGCCTGCTCCGGCGGACAGACATCGCCGGAAATCAACCCGATCGAGTACGAGGTCTGTCGGACCTAATCCTCACTGTCGGATCAGGTCCAACAGGCCTTGATAAATATGGGCCAAAGTATCAATCACTGAGTCAGAGAAACCTCTATGACTAAGCACTAAGCGTTCAATTTCCATACCTTCAAATTTAACAATTTGAGATCCTGATGGAAAAACGGTCCTTGACAAGGTCCGCATACCAGAACCTGTGAGGCCATGCTGGAGCTACCAGAAACACAAACAAATGTTCCATGATGATTTTGGAGATCACTCTTGGAAGAAGAACTAGAGGCGTAAAGATATAAGCAGGCTGGTAAAACCAAGGAACTGCAAACGCATCCACCGACTCCGCCTGAGGATCCCTGGACCTGGATAGGTACCTGAGAAGTTTCTTGTTTAGATGAGAAGCCATCAGATCTATTTCTGGAAGACCCACATCTGAACAATCTGAAAAAAAAATATCTGGATGGAGAGACCACTCCACCGGATGTAAAGTCTGATGGCTGAGATAATCCGCTTCCCAATTGTCTATACCTGGGATATATACCGCAGAAATTAGACAAGAGCTGGATTCCGCCCAAGCAAGTATCCAAGATACTTCTTTCATAGCTAGGGGACTGCGAGTCCCACCCTGATGATTGACATATGCCACAGTTGTGATATTGTCTGTCTGAAAACAAATGAATGGTTCTCTCTTCAACAGAGGCCAAACCTGAAGAGCCCTGAAAATAGCACGGAGTTCCAGTTCCAAAATATTGATTGGTAACCTCGCCTCTTGAGATTTCCAAACCCCTTGTGCTGTCAGAGTTCCCCAGACAGCTCCCCAACCTGAAATACTTGCATCTGTTGTGATTACAGTCTAGGTTGGACGAACAAAAGGGGCCCCTTGAATTATACGGTGGTGATCTAACCACCAAGTCAGAGAAAGTTGAACATTGGGATTTAAGGATATTAATTATGATATATTTGTATAATCCCTGCACCATTTCTTCAGCATACAAAGCAGGAGAGTTCGCATATGAAAACGAGCAAAGGGGATCGCGTCCGATGCTGCAGTCATGAGACCTAAAACTTCCATGCACACAGCCACTGAAGGGAACGATTGAGACTAAAGGTTTCGACAAGCTGAAACCAATTTTATTTGTCTCTTGTCTGTTAGAGACAGAGTCATGGACACTGAATCTATCTAGAAACCTAAAAAGGTGACCCTTGTCTGAGGAATCAAGGAACTTTTTGGTAAATTGATCCTCCAACCATGTCTTTGAAGAAACAACACTAGTTGATTCCTGTGAGATTCGGCAAAATGTAAAGACTGAGCTAGTACCAAGATATCGTCTAAATAAGGAAACACCGCAATACCCTGTTCTCTGATTACAGAAAGTAGGGCACCGAGAACTTTTGAAAAAATTCTTGGAGCAGTCGCTAGGGCAAATGGAAGAGCGACAAATTGTTATTGCTAGTCTAGAAAAGAGAATCTCAGAAACCGATAGTGGTCTGGATGAATCGGAATATGAAGATATGCATCATGTAAGTCTATCGTGGACATAAAATTAACTTGCTGAACAAAAGGCAAAATAGTCCTTATAGTCACCATTTTGAAAGTTGGCACTCTTACAAAACGGGTTAAAATTTTCACATCCAGAACTGGCCTGAAATAATTTTCTTTTTTGGGACAATGAATATATTTGAATAAAACCCCAGACCCTGTTCCTGAAACAAAACTGGTATAATTACCCCTGAAAGCTCTAGATCTGAAACACACTTCACTGGGTTTGCTGGAAGCCATGAGAGAAAAAATCTTCTCACAGGTCTTACTCTGAATCATATTCAATACCCTTGAGAGATAATGCTCTGTATCCATTGATTTCGGACAGATTCTGCCCAAATGTTTTGGAAATTTTTTTAATCTGCAAGCCAAAGGCTGAGCTGGAATGAGTGCCGCACCTTCATGCAGACTTGGGGGCTGGCTTTGGTTTCTTAAAAGGCTTGGATTTATTCCAACTTGAAGAGGGTTTCCAATTGGAACCAGATTCTTTGGGGAAGGATTGGCTTTCTGTTCCTTATTCTGTCGAAAAGAACAAAAACTATTAGAAGCCTTAGATTTACCCTTAGATCTTTTATCCTGAGGTAAAAAAAACTCCCCCCCCCCCAATAACAGTTGAAATAATTGAATCCAACTGAGAACCAAATAAATTGTTACCTTGGAAAGAGATAGTAATCTAGGCTTAGATACCATGTCAGCATTCCAATATTGAAGCCACAAAGCTCTTCTTGCTAAGATAGCTAAAGACATAGATTTGACATCAATTTTGATGATATCAAAAATAGCATCACAGATAAAATGCAAGCGAACAATGCTAGACAAATCAGGATCTGTTTCCTGTTGCACTAAACTTTCCAACCAAAAAGTTGATGCAGCTGCAACATCAGCCATAGAAATGGCAGGCCTGAGAAGATAGCCAGAATATAAATAAGCTTTCCTTAGATACGATTCAAATTTCTTATCTAAAGGGTCTTAAAGGAAGTACTATCTTCCATAGGGATAGTAGTACGTTTGGCAAGAGTAGAGATAGCCCCATCAACTTTGGGGATTTTTTCCCCAAAACTCCAATCTAATTGCTGGCAAGGGATACAACTTTTTAAACCCAGCAGAAGGAATAAAATAAGTACCAGGCCTATTCCATTCCTTTGAAATCATATCAGAAATAGCATCAGGAAATGGAAGAACTTCTGGAGTAACCACAGGAGGTTTATAACAGAATTTAAACGTTTACTAGTTTTAATATCAAGAGGACTAGTTTCCTCAATATCCAAAGTAATCAATACCTCTTTAAACAAGGAATGAATATACTCCATCTTAATATCTGAGATAGGATCTTCTGAATCAGATAGATCCTCATCAGAGGAGGATAAATCAGTATGTTGTCGGTCATTTGAAATTTCATCAACTTATGAGAAGTTTTAAAAGACCTTTTACGTTTATTAGAAGGCGGAATAGCAGACAAAGCCTTCTGAATCGCATCAGCAATAAAATCTTTTATATTCACAGGAATATCATGTACATTAGATGTTGAAGGAACAACAGGCATTGTACTAGTACTGATGAATACATTCTCTGCATGTAAAAGCTTATCATGACAGCTGTTACATACTACCGCTGGAGATATAATCTCTACTAATTTACAACAGATACACTTATCTTTGGTAGAACTGTTAACAGGCAGCAGGAATCCAAAAGTGGTTTATGAGACAGGATCAGATTGAGACATCTTGCAAATGTAAGAGAAAAAACAACATATAAAGCAAAATTATCAATTTCCTTATATGTCAGATTTTAGGAATGGGGAAAAAAATGCAAACAGCATAGCCCTCTGAGCATAGAAAAAGGCAAAAGACATATAAGAACTCACGTCATGGCAGATGCAACGTTGTGCAAGGAACCTGGCGTCAACTAAGACGCCGGAATGGCGAATTTGCATCAACAAACGTACCTTTGCGGCAAAAAAATTCTTGCGCCAAGAATGACGCAATAAATAATTGCATTTTGCAGCCTCGCGAGTCTAATTTGCCAGCGAAAATTAAAGAAAACAGTCAATTTTGAAGAAAAGACTATACCCCAGGTAAGAGAAAAACATAATTTATGTAAGAATTTACCTGATAAATTCATTTCTTTCATATTGGCAAGAGTCCATGAGCTAGTGACGTATGGGATATACAATCCTACCAGGAGGGGCAAAGTTTCCCAAACCTCAAAATGCCTATAAATACACCCCTCACCACAGCCACAATTCAGTTTAACAAATAGCCAAGTAGTGGGGTGATAAAGGAGTAAAAAGCATCAACAAAGGAATTTGGAAATAAATGTGCTTTACACAAAAAAATCATAACCACCATAAAAAGGGCGGGCCTCATGGACTCTTGCCAATATGAAAGAAATGAATTGTTATGTAAATTCTTACATAAATTAATAATAATAAATTATGTTTTCTTTCATGTAATTGGCAAGAGTCCATGAGCTAGTGACGTATGGGATATCAATACCCAAGATGTGGAACTCCACGCAAGAGTCACTAGAGAGGGAGGGATAAAAATAAAGAACAGCCATTTTCCGCTGAAAAAATCGTCCACAACCCAAATTATAAGTTTTTTCTTTAATGACAAGAAAAACTTAAAACATAAGCAGAAGAATCAAACTGAAACAGCTGCCTGAAGAACTTTTCTACCAAAAACTGCTTCTGAAGAAGCAAATACATCAAAATGGTAGAATTTAGTAAATGTATGCAAAGAGGACCAAGTCGCCGCTTTGCAAATCTGATCAACTGAAGCTTCATTCTTAAAAGCCCACGAAGTGGAGACTGATCTAGTAGAATGAGCTGTAATTCTCTGAGGCGGGGCCTGACCCAACTCCAAATAAGCTTGATGAATCAAAAGCTTTAACCAAGAAGCCAAGCAAATAGCAGAAGCCTTCTGGCCTTTCCTAGAACCAGAAAATATAACAAATAGACTAGAAGTATTCCTGAAATCTTTAGTAGCTTCAACATAATATTTCAAAGCTCTCACCACATCCAAAGAATGTAAGGATCTTTCCAAAGAATTCTTAGGATTAGGACACAAGGAGGGGACAACAATTACTCTACTAATGTTGTTAGAATTCACAACCTTAAGTAAAAATTTAATTGAAGTCTGCAAAACCGCCTTATCCTGATGAAAAATAAGAAAAGGAGATTCACAAGAAAGAGCAGATAGCTCAGAAACTCTTCTAGCAGAAGAGATGGCCAAAAGGAACAACACTTTCCAAGAAAGTAGTTTAATGTCCAAAGAATGCATAGGCTCAAATGGAGGAGCCTGTAAAGCCCTCAAAACCAAATTAAGACTCCAAGGAGGAGAGATTGATTTAATGACAGGTTTGATACGAACCAAAGACTGTACAAAACAGTGAATATCAGGAAGTTTGGCAATCTTTCTGTTAAATAAAACAGAAAGAGCAGAGATTTGTCCCTTCAAGGAACTTGCAGACAAACCCTTATCCAAACCATCCTGAAGAAACTGTAAAGTTCTAGGAATTCTAAAAGAATGCCAAGAAAATTTATGAGAAGAACACCATTAAAAGTAAGTCTTCCAAACTCGATAATAAATCTTTCTAGAGACAGATTTACGAGCTTGTAACATAGTATTAATCCCTGAGTCAGAGAAACTTCTATGACTTAGCACTAGGCGTTTAATTTCCACACCTTCAAATTTAATGATTTGAGATCCTGATGGAAAAACGGACCTTGAGACAATAGGTCCGGCCTTAACGGAAGTGGTCAAGGTTGGCAAATGGACATCCGAACAAGATCCGCATACCAAAACCTGTGAGGCCATGCTGGATCTTTTCCCAAAACTCTATTGAAATTGCTGGTAAAGGATACAATTTTTTAAACCTTGAAGAAGGAATAAAAGAAGTATCCGGCTTATTCCATTCCTTAGAAATCATATCAGAAATAGCATCAGGAATAGGAAAAAACCTCTGGAGTAACCACAGGAGGTTTAAAAACAGAATTTAAACGTTTACTAGTTTTAATGTCAAGAGGACTAGTTTCCTCAATATCCAAAGTAATTAACACTTCTTTTAACAAAGAACGAATATACTCTATTTTAAATAAATAAGTAGATTTGTCAGTGTCAATATCTGAGGAAGGATCTTCTGAATCAGATAGATCCTCATCAGAGGATGATAATTCATTATGTTCTCGGTCATTTGAAATTTCATCAACCTTATGAGAAGTTTTAAAAGACCTTTTACGTTTATTAGAAGGCGGAAAAGCAGACAGAGCCTTCTGAATAGAATCAGTAACAAATTCTTTAAAATTCATAGGTATATCATGTATATTAGAAGTTGAAGGAACTGCAACCGGCAATGTACTATTACTGATGGACACATTATCTGCATGTAAAAGTTTATCATGACAACTATTACAAATGACATTCAGAGATATAATCTCCACAAGTTTAAAACAAATGTACTTAGCTTTGGTAGAACCGATATCAGGCAGCAAAGTTCCAATAGATACTTCTGAGACAGGATCAGATTGAGACATCTTGCAAAATGTAAAAGAAAAAACAACATATAAAGCAAAATTATCAATTTCCTTATATGACAGTTTCACGAATGGGAAAAAAAACAGAATTTATGTTTACCTGATAAATTTCTTTCTCCTACGGTGTGTCCGGTCCACGGCTTCATCCTTACTTGTGGGATATTCTCTTCCCCTACAGAAAATGGCAAAGAGAGCACACAGCAAGAGCTGTCTATATAGCCCCCCCTCTGGCTCCACCCCCCAGTCATTCGACCGACGGTTAGGAGAAAAAGGAGAAACTATAGGGTGCCGTGGTGACTGTAGTGTATGGAATAAAAAATTTCAAACCTGACTAAAAGCCAGGGCGGGCCGTGGACCGGACACACCGTAGGAGAAAGAAATTTATCAGGTAAACATAAATTCTGTTTTCTCCTACATTGGTGTGTCCGGTCCACGGCTTCATCCTTACTTGTGGGAACCAATACCAAAGCTTTAGGACATGGATGAAGGGAGGGAGCAAGTCAGGTTACCTAAACGGAAGGCACCACGGCTTGCAAAACCTTTCTCCCAAAAACAGCCTCCGAAGAAGCATAAGTATCGAATTTGTAAAATTTGGCAAAAGTATGCAGAGAAGACCAAGTCGCTGCCTTACAGATCTGATCAACAGAAGCCTCGTTCTTGAAGGCCCATGTGGAAGCCACAGCTCTAGTAGAGTGAGCTGTAATTCGTTCAGGAGGCTGCCGTCCGGCAGTCTCATAAGCCAATCGGATGATGCTTTTCAGCCAAAAGGAAAGAGAGGTAGCAGTAGCTTTCTGCCCTCTCCTCTTACCAGAATAAACGACAAACAAGGATGATGTCTGTCTGAAATCCTTTGTTGCTTCTAAATAGAATTTTAAAGCACGGACCACATCTAGGTTGTGTAACAAACGTTCCTTCTTCGAAACTGGATTCGGACACAGAGAAGGAACAACTATTTCCTGGTTAATATTCCTGTTGGAAACCACCTTTGGAAGAAAACCAGGCTTGGTACGTAAAACTACCTTATCTGTATGGAATACCAGATAGGGAGAAGTACACTGCAAAGCAGATAATTCAGAAACTCTTCTAGCAGAAGAAATAGCAACCAAAAACAGAACTTTCCAAGATAGTAACTTAATATCTATGGAATGCATGGGTTCAAACGGAACCCCCTGAAGAACTGAAAGAACTAAATTTAGACTCCAAGGAGGAGTTAAAGGTCTGTAGACAGACTTAATTCTAATTAACGCCTGTACAAACACCTGTACATCTGGCACGGCTGCCAGACGTTTGTGTAACAAAACAGACAGAGCAGATATCTGTCCTTTTAAAGAACTAGATGACAAACCTTTATCCAAACCCTCTTGGAGAAAGGAAAGTATCCTAGGAATTTTAATCTTACTCCAAGAGAATCCCTTGGATTCACACCAACGGATATATTTTTGCCATATCTTATGGTAAATTTTCCTAGTTACAGGTTTTCTGGCTTGAACCAGAGTATCTATAACTGAATCTGAAAACCCACGCTTAGATAGAATCAAGCGTTCAATTTCCAAGCAGTCAGTTGCAGAGAGACTAGATTTGGATGTTCGAATGGACCTTGTACTAGAAGATCCTGTCTCAAAGGTAGCTTCCATGGTGGAGCCGATGACATATTCACCAGGTCTGCATACCAAGTCCTGCGTGGCCATGCAGGAGCTATTAGAATCACCGAGGCCTTCTCCTGTTTGATCCTGGCTACAAGCCTGGGAAGGAGAGGGAACGGTGGAAACACATAAGCTAGATTGAACGACCAAGGCGCCACTAACGCATCCACCAGTGTCGCCTTGGGATCCCTGGATCTGGACCCGTATCGAGGAACCTTGGAGTTCTGACGAGACACCATCAGATCCATATCTGGAGTGCCCCATAGTTGAGTTAACTGGGCAAAGACCTCCGGGTGGAGTTCCCACTCCCCCGGATGGAAAGTCTGACGACTCAAATAATCCGCCTCCCAGTTGTCTACTCCTGGGATGTGAATTGCAGATAGGTGGCAGGAGTGATCCTCTGCCCATTTGATGATCTTAGATACCTCTCTCATCGCCAAGGAACTCTTTGTTCCCCCCAGATGATTGATGTACGCTACAGTCGTCATGTTGTCCGACTGAAATCTTATGAATCTGGCCTTCGCTAGTTGAGGCCAAGCCAGGAGCGCATTGAATATCTCTCTCAGTTCCAAAATGTTTATCGGGAGAAGAGACTCTTCCCGAGACCATAGACCCTGAGCTTTCAGGGAGTCCCAGACCGCGCCCCAGCCTAAGAGACTGGCGTCGGTCGTGACGATGACCCACTCTGGTCTGCGGAAACTCATTCCCTGAGACAGGTGATCCTGGGTCAACCACCAGCGGAGTGAGTCTCTGGTTACCTGGTCTACTTGAATCTGGGGAGACAAGTCTGCATAATCCCCATTCCACTGTTTGAGCATGCACCGTTGTAATGGTCTTAGATGAATTCGAGCAAAAGGAACCACGTTCATTGCTGCAACCATTAATCCTATTACCTCCATGCACTGAGCTATGGAAGGCTGAGGAATAGATTGAAGAACTTGACAAGCGTTTAGAAGCTTTAATTTTCTGACCTCTGTCAGAAAAATCTTCATTTCTACAGAATCTATTATTGTTCCCAGAAAGGGAACCCTTGTGGACGGGGACAGGGAACTCTTTTCTTCGTTCACCTTCCACCCGTGAGACCTGAGAAAGGCTAAAACAATGTCTGTATGAGCCCTTGCTTTGGAAAGGGACGACGCTTGGATTAGAATGTCGTCTAGGTAAGGTGCTACTGCAATGCCCCTCGGCCTTAGAACCGCTAGAAGGGACCCTAGCACCTTTGTGAAAATTCTGGGAGCAGTGGCTAAACCGAATGGAAGAGCCACGAACTGGTAATTTATGTCCAGAAAGGCGAACCTCAGGAACTGATGATGATCTTTGTGGATAGGAATATGCAGGTACGTACTGGATTGTTGGTAAAATTGTGCGAATGGTTTCCATTTTGAATGATGGAACTCTGAGGAATTTGTTTAGAATTTTTAGATCCAGAATCGGCCTGAAAGTTCCCTCTTTTTTTGGGAACTACAAACAGGTTTGAGTAAAAACCCAGACCTTGTTCCGCTGTTGGAACTGGGTGTATTACTCCCATCTTTAATAGGTCTCCTATGCAATGTAAGAATGCCTGTCTCTTTATCTGGTCTGAAGATAAGCGAGACATGTGGAACCTTCCCCTTGGAGGAAGTTCCTTGAACTCTAGAAGATACCCCTGAGAGACTATTTCTAGTGCCCAGGGATCCGGAACATCTCTTGCCCAAGCCTGAGCAAAGAGAGAAAGTCTGCCCCCTACTAGATCCGGTCCCGGATCGGGGGCTACCCCTTCATGCTGTCTTGGTAGCAGCAGCAGGCTTCTTGGCCTGTTTATACAAACAAACCTGCTCAACGGAGCGCCCCTGGGGTATATAATTATAAATATAAATCCAAAGTAGTAATAGGCACTAATGGAGAGAGGGTAGTAAGCATGTAAATAATATTCTTGGGCGGCAAACAAATGTTCCCAGTGCGTCTGCACACGCACAAAAACATAATTTATGCTTACCTGATAAATGTATTTCTCTTGTAGTGTATTCAGTCCACGGGTCATCCATTACTTATGGGATATATTCCCTTCCCAACAGGAAGTTGCAAGAGGATCACCCAAAGCAGAGCTGCTATATAGCTCCTCCCCTCACATGTCATATCCAGTCATTCGACCGAAACAAGACAAGAAAGGAGAAACCATAGGGTGCAGTGGTGACTGGAGTTTTAATTAAAATTTAGATCTGCCTTAAAAAAGACAGGGCGGGCCGTGGACTGAATACACTACAAGAGAAATAAATTTATCAGGTAAGCATAAATTATGTTTTCTCTTGTTAAGTGTATTCAGTCCACGGGTCATCCATTACTTATGGGATACCAATACCAAAGCTAAAGTACACGGATGATGGGAGGGACAAGGCAGGAACTTAAACGGAAGGAACCACTGCCTGTAGAACCTTTCTCCCAAAAACAGCCTCCGAAGAAGCAAAAGTGTCAAATTTATAAAATTTTGAAAAGGTATGAAGCGAAGACCAAGTCGCAGCCTTGCAAATCTGTTCAACAGAGGCCTCATTTTTAAAGGCCCAGGTGGAAGCCACAGCTCTAGTGGAATGAGCTGTAATTCTTTCAGGGGGCTGCTGTCCAGCAGTCTCATAGGCTAAACGTATTATGCTATGAAGCCAAAAGGAGAGAGAGGTTGCCGAAGCTTTTTGACCTCTCCTCTGTCCAGAATAAACGACAAACAGGGAAGAAGTTTGACGAAAATCTTTAGTTGCCTGTAAATAGAACTTCAGGGCACGGACTACGTCCAGATTATGCAAAAGTCGTTCCTTCTTTGAAGAAGGATTAGGACATAATGATGGAACAACAATCTCCTGATTGATATTACTGTTAGAAACTACCTTAGGTAAAAACCCAGGTTTAGTACGCAGAACTACCTTGTCTGAATGGAAAATCAGATAAGGAGAATCACAATGTAAGGCAGATAACTCAGAGACTCTTCGAGCCGAGGAAATAGCCATCAAAAACAGAACTTTCCAAGATAAAAGCTTAATATCAATGGAATGAAGGGGTTCAAACGGAACACCTTGAAGAACTTTAAGAACCAAGTTTAAGCTCCACGGCGGAGCAACAGTCTTAAACACAGGCTTAATCCTAGCCAAAGCCTGACAAAAAGCCTGGACGTCTGGAACTTCTGCCAGACGTTTGTGTAAAAGAATAGACAGAGCAGAAATCTGTCCCTTTAACGAACTAGCAGATAAGCCCTTTTCTAAACCCTCTTGTAGAAAGGACAATATCCTAGGAATCCTAACCTTACTCCATGAGTAACTCTTGGATTCGCACCAATATAAATATTTACGCCATATCTTATGGTAAATTTTTCTGGTAACAGGCTTCCGTGCCTGTATTAAGGTATCAATAACTGACTCCGAGAAGCCACGCTTTGATAGGATCAAGCGTTCAATCTCCATGCAGTCAGCCTCAGAGAAATTAGATTTGGATGGTTGAAAGGACCTTGTATTAGAAGGTCCTGCCTCAGAGGCAGAGACCATGGTGGACAGGACGACATGTCCACTAGGTCTGCATACCAGGTCCTGCGTGGCCACGCAGGCGCTATCAGAATCACTGATGCTCTCTCCTGTTTGATCTTGGCAATCAGTCGAGGCAGCAGCGGAAACGGTGGAAACACATAAGCTATGTTGAAAACCCAAGGGGCTGCTAGAGCATCTATCAGCGCCGCTCCTGGGTCCCTGGACCTGGATCCGTAACGAGGAAGCTTGGCGTTCTGGCGAGACGCCATGAGATCCAGTTCTGGTTTGCCCCAACGATGAACTAGCTGAACGAACACCTCCGGATGAAGTTCCCACTCCCCCGGATGAAAAGTCTGGCGACTTAGAAAGTCCGCCTCCCAGTTCTCCACGCCTGGGATGTAAATCGCTGACAGGTGGCAAGAGTGAGACTCTGCCCAGCGAATTATCTTTGAGACTTCTAACATCGCTAGGGAACTCCTGGTTCCCCCTTGATGGTTGATGTAAGCCACAGTCGTGATGTTGTCTGACTGAAATCTGATGAACCTCAGGGTTGCTAACTGAGGCCAAGCTAGAAGAGCATTGAATATTGCTCTTAACTCCAGAATATTTATTGGGAGGAGATTCTCCTCCTGAGTCCACGATCCCTGAGCCTTCAGGGAGTTCCAGACTGCGCCCCAACCTAGAAGGCTGGCATCTGTTGTTACAATCGTCCAATCTGGCCTGCGAAAGGTCATACCCTTGGACAGATGGACCTGAGAAAGCCACCAGAGAAGAGAATCCAGATTTAGTAGAGGGGACAAATCTGAGTAATCCCCATTCCACTGACTTAGCATGCATAATTGCAGCGGTCTGAGATGCAGGCGCGCAAATGGCACTATGTCCATTGCCGCTACCATTAAGCCGATTACTTCCATGCACTGAGCCACTGACGGGCGTGGAATTGAATGAAGGACACGGCAAGCATTTAGAAGTTTTGATAACCTGGACTCCGTCAGGTAAATTTTCATCTCTACAGAATCTATAAGAGTCCCTAGGAAGGAGACTCTTGTGAGTGGTAATAGAGAACTCTTTTCCACGTTCACCTTCCACCCATGCGACCTCAGAAATGCCAGAACTATCTCTGTATGAGACTTGGCAATTTGAAAACTTGACGCTTGTATCAGAATGTCGTCTAGATACGGAGCCACCGCTATGCCTCGTGGTCTTAGAACCGCCAGAAGTGAGCCCAGAACCTTTGTAAAAATTCTCGGGGCTGTAGCTAACCCGAAGGGAAGAGCTACAAACTGGTAATGCCTGTCTAGAAAGGCAAATCTTAGGTACCGATAATGATCTTTGTGAATCGGTATGTGAAGGTAGGCATCCTTTAAGTCCACTGTGGTCATATACTGACCCTCTTGGATCATGGGTAGGATGGTTCGAATAGTTTCCATTTTGAATGATGGAACTCTTAGGAATTTGTTTAGGATCTTTAGGTCCAAGATTGGTCTGAAGGTTCCCTCTTTCTTGGGAACCACAAACAGATTTGAGTAAAATCCTTGCCCTTGTTCCGTCCGCGGAACTGGGTGGATCACCCCCATTACTAGGAGGTCTTGTACACAGCGTAGAAATGCCTCTTTCTTTATTTGGTTTGCTGATAACCTTGAAAGATGAAATCTCCCTTGTGGAGGAGAAGCTTTGAAGTCCAGAAGATATCCCTGAGATATGATCTCCAACGCCCAGGGATCCTGGACATCTCTTGCCCACGCCTGGGCGAAGAGAGAAAGTCTGCCCCCCACTAGATCCGTTTCCGGATAGGGGGCCATCCCTTCATGCTGTCTTAGGGGCAGTAGTAGGTTTTCTGGCCTGCTTGCCCTTGTTCCAGGACTGGTTAGTTTTCCAGGCCTGTCTGTAACGAGCAACAGTTCCTTCCTGTTTTGGAGCGGAGGAAGTTGATGCTGCTCCTGCCTTAAAGTTTCGAAAGGCACGAAAATTAGACTGTTTGGCCTTTGATTTGGCCCTGTCCTGAGGAAGAGTATGACCCTTACCTCCAGTAATGTCAGCGATAATTTCTTTCAAGCCGGGCCCGAATAAGGTCTGCCCCTTGAAAGGAATATTAAGCAATTTAGATTTAGAAGTCACGTCAGCTGACCAGGATTTAAGCCATAGCGCTCTGCGCGCCTGGATGGCGAATCCGGAGTTCTTAGCCGTTAGTTTAGTTAAATGTACAATGGCATCAGAAACAAATGCATTAGCTAGCTTAAGTGCTTTAAGCTTGTCCATAATTTCATCCAATGGAGCTGTGTGAATGGCCTCTTCTAGAGACTCAAACCAGAATGCCGCAGCAGCAGTGACAGGCGCAATGCATGCAAGGGGCTGTAAGATAAAACCTTGTTGAACAAACATTTTCTTAAGGTAACCTTCTAATTTTTTATCCATTGGATCCGAAAAAGCACAACTATCCTCCACCGGGATAGTGGTACGCTTAGCTAAAGTAGAAACTGCTCCCTCCACCTTAGGGACCGTCTGCCATAAGTCCCGTGTAGTGGCCTCTATTGGAAACATTTTCCTAAATATAGGAGGTGGGGAAAAGGGCACACCGGGTCTATCCCACTCCTTGCTAATAATTTCTGTAAGCCTTTTAGGTATAGGAAAAACGTCAGTACACACCGGCACCGCATAGTATCTATCCAGCCTACATAATTTCTCTGGAATTGCAACTGTGTTACAGTCATTCAGAGCCGCTAAAACCTCCCCTAGCAATACACGGAGGTTCTCAAGCTTAAATTTAAAATTAGAGATCTCTGAATCCGGTTTCCCTGGATCAGATCCGTCACCCACAGAATGAAGCTCTCCGTCCTCATGTTCTGCAAACTGTGACGCAGTATCGGACATGGCTCTCACAGCACCAGCGCGTTCTGTCCTTATCCCAGAGCTATCGCGCTTGCCTCTTAATTCTGGCAATTTAGATAATACTTCTGTCAGGGTATTATTCATAATAGTAGCCATGTCTTGTAAAGTGATTTGTATGGGCGTCTCTGATGTACTTGGCGCCACAATATCACGCGCCTCCTGAGCGGGAGGCGAAGGTACTGACACGTGAGGAGAGTTAGTCGGCATAACTTCCCCCTCGTTGTCTGGTGATAATTCCTTTACAGATAAAGACTGACCTTTATTATTTAAAGTGAAATCAATACATTTAGTACACATATTTCTATGGGGCTCCACACTGGCCTTCAAACATAGTGAACAAACAGATTCATCTGTGTCAGACATGTTTAAACAGACTAGCAATGAGACTAGCAAGCATGGAAAACACTTTAAAATAAATTTACAAGCAATATAGAAAACGCTACTGCGCCTTTAAGAAGCACAAAAAACTGTCACAGTTGAAATAACAATGAACCAAATCAGTTATAGCAACCAAATTTTAACAGTAAATGTATTAAGTGAGCAAAGCATTGCACCCACTTGCAAATGGATGATTAACCCCTTAATACCCAAAACGGATAATCAATAGAGAAAAAAACGTTTTTAACACAGTCAAACACACTGTCACAGGTCTGCTGTGACTGATTACCTCCCGCAAAATGACTTTTGAAGTCCCTTGAGCTCTCTAGAGACGTCCTGGGTCATGCAGGAAGAAGCAGGAAGACTGTGACTGAATTTTTACTGCGCAAAAAAGCGCTAAAATCGGCCCCTCCCACTCATTATTACAACAGTGGGAAGCCTCAGTTAACTGTTTCTATGCAGAAATATAAGTCAGCCATGTGGAAAAATTCATGCCCCAATAAGTTTTATCACCAATGTACCTCACAAAAACGATTAAACATGCCAGCAAACGTTTTAAACATCCTTTTTTAAAGAGTATGTATCTCTATTGATAAGCCTGATACCAGTCGCTTCTACTGCATTTAAGGCTTATTACATTACTTCAGTATTAGCAGCATTTTCTTAGTCAAATTCCATTCCTTAGAAAATTACATTACTGCACATACATTAATCAGCCTGATACCAGTCGCTTCCACTGCATTTAAGGCTTTACTTACATTACATCGGTATCAGCAGTATTTTCTTAGTCAATTCCATTCCTTAGAAAAATATTTTACTGCACATACCTTATTTGCAGGAGACCCCGCACGCTATTCCCTTTCTGAAGTTACCCCACTCCTCAGAATGTGCGAGAACAGCCAGTGGATCTTAGTTACTTCTGCTAAGATCATAGTAAACGCAGGCAGATTCTTCTTCCAAATACTGCCTGAGAAAAAAACAGCACACTCCGGTGCCATTTAAAAATAACAAACTTTTGATTGAAGAAATAATTAAGTATAAAACACCACACTCCTCTCACGACCTCCATCTATGTTGAGGGTTGCAAGAGAATGACTGGATATGACATGTGAGGGGAGGAGCTATATAGCAGCTCTGCTTTGGGTGATCCTCTTGCAACTTCCTGTTGGGAAGGGAATATATCCCATAAGTAATGGATGACCCGTGGACTGAATACACTTAACAAGAGAAAAGTAACAGTTCATCCAGTATTGGGAAAAATAACCGCTCCAAGCCCAAAAATGTGTAAAAAAATTCAATTTTTATTCCAGACTGATTAAAACCATACAAAATTGAATAAAAAGTGGTAAGCACTGTTGTGCAAAAACAAGTTGTAGAACAGGTGCAAAAAACAGCAAACGTTTCGTGCTCCACGCACTTGGTCACTGCTAATTGATGCACCTGTTCAGTGCTCCTTTTATTACCAAACATCCTTAAAGTGATATCACAAATTTTATTAACCTGTATTTTGCCATTCTGTAAGGGAGCCTATGACAAGAAACCCATTTTGTTTTCTATACATAAAATATTATTTAAAGATAAGCCAATTGACTCATATTGAGTATTCTGTTACTATACCCTGGGAAAAATTTATCCTAAGCCAAATATAATTCATGTTTTATATTTTTCTCTTTTGTTGGAAAAAAAAGGCCTATACTCTTATTTAAATTTAATTTTGACTAATAGATTAGAGCAGTGCTTTCCAAAGTGTGTGTCGGGACACACTAGTGTGTCGGCAGCAGTGTGTAGGTGTGTCCCTGCTTCAGCACAAATTTTTTTTAATTTATTTATTTTTTGGGTTTCTGACTTTCCGCCTGCCTGCTATGCATATCACATGGTTGACACGTGATTGATACCTTGTGGGTCACAGATCATCTTAACCAATTGGCGCAGCTCAGTGGGAACTGAAACTATTCATATTGGCGGCTTTGGCGGCACATTGGCTCCTGACTGCACGTGTAGTCTCCTTAATTGGCTCGTGACTGCATGTGTAGTCATTGAGCGAGACAGCAATGTGTTTGTAGCGCGGTCAATAGTCAATCGGACTCACCGAGCTCTGAGGGCGGCAGCTTAAACGCTGAGCTGAAGTCAGTGTGTGTTTTTTTGCAACTAACTAGCTCCCAGTAGTGCATTGCTGCTCCTGCTCTTGATATATGGATAGGAAGTGGAAACTTTAAAAATGCTTGATGATGAAATGTGAGTGTCTTTATCTAATATTCCACCAAATATTCAGAAATTGTGTTCATCCCATCAACCTCATACATCCCATTAAAATAGTAAGTAGCTATTGGTGGTGTTAATTTTTTTTTTAATTCTTGCACATACATACTGTTACTTGTAAATTTCATTATTATATAATTTATGTATGTGTCTGTATCTCTTAAAACAAGTTAGTTTAACCTCATTTTTGCTAGTACAACTGATTTAATTACTGTGTCGCAAAATGATGTAGGTCTAAAAAGTGTGTCACCAACATGAAAAGTTTGGAAAGCTCTGGATTAGAGCATACTTTTAGAACAGATTTGTACTGTAATTTGCATTAAATGAGCCTATGACAAGACACTGAAATTTTCATAAACTAGTTGTAAATAGATACATAATAATTGGTGTTATTCTTATGTTGGAGACTAAAATTAAAATAGATGGGGGAGTCTACAATCAACGTATTTATCTCAAACACTGATTGCTGCTGTGAAAAAACATAACAGCTGTACTAGTGAGTACATAACAGGAGTAATACCTTAAAATTAAAAATTTGATTAAGTATGAGATAAATTAACTGAAAAGCAGGACACTTCTTATTTAGTGAATAGATCTAAGTCCCTTCTCATATTAAGGCCCTCAGGATGTGTAGTCTGTAAATTGAACATCCACATAACTTCCCTTTTATCAAGGGTTTTCTCTCTATCACCTCCTCTTCTCCATTGTGGGACAAAATCTATCCCCTGTAAGATAAGAGCAGATGTATCTGCGTTATGTAATGCCTTAAAATGCCTTGATACAGGTGTGTCTGAGTCCTCATCCTCTATGGAGCGCAAATGCTCCAAGAACCTTTCTTTTAGCTGTCTTTTAGTTTTGCCTGTGTATTGTTTGTGACAAATTTTACATGTTAAAAGATACACTACATGAGTGGTTGAACAGTTGATATAATGATATATCTTATAAGCCTTGTTGGTAGTGGTTGAATTAAATTCCACCCCTTCCTTAACAAAATTACAGGTAGTACATATTGGATGCCTACACTTATAAAAACCCTTTCTCTGTTTTAGCCAGCAAGTTGTTCTATTGGTTCTTACATCTGATGGAGAAATGAAGTTTGCAATCGTTTTGCCTCTTCTAGATACAAAATCACAACCTTCTTTAAGGATCTCTTTAAGGATAGGGTCTGAATACAAGATGGGTATAGAATCCTTGATAATGTTGCACACCTTAGTGTATTCCATGCTATAGGTTGTAATAAATTTAATCTTGCTACTTTCTGATGTTCTTTTCTGTTTTGACTCGCCAGACTGCACCGACTGTAAGAAAAAAACAACCCACCGGGGCAGAAGGGGGAAAGGGAGAAAGAGTAATCAAGTCAATCAACAAAGGAGAAGAAAAGAACAAGACACAGAGGATTTATCCAACACGTTCCCAGATTGTTCAGAAAAAATATGCCTAAACAATGATGTTATAAATTTGTCTAGTAAAAATCTCAATGATGCTGAAATACAGGTTTTGTCAAAAGGTTTGAATTTTGTTCCTGATAATCATTTTAACATTTTTGAAACCATTCTTGATATCAACAGGTTTGTACGCAAACTCACTTTGCGCAAACATTGTTTTGGTTTCAATGAAGATCAGGAACAAAATGAAAACAAGGTTAGCCAAATTGATAAGAGTGAACCCAAGGGTTTAAGTGATTTTTCAGATATATGCAGTCTTTTAGACCTAGAACAATTGCAACAAGAAGGTGACAGTCATATTGAGGGCCTATTATGTGAGACAGATATATCATTAAGGCATGTCAGGAATAAAAGTCACTTTTATCCTATACATACCAGACCTAAAATTCTGGATATATTTCAGAAAACAGTGGAGGAGAGATTGAGGGTATTACAATCTACTCTAAAGAGAAATAAACCTCAATCCAATTTCACTCAAAAGGAGAGGGAGACAATGAAAAGATTGGCATCTGATGATTCACTTGTCATCAGGCAATCTGACAAGGGAGGCAACGTGGTCGTCCTTAATAAGGATGACTACGTTGCAGAGTCCTTGAGACAACTAAATGATAAGGAAGTGTATGTTAAACTAAGTGATAATCCCACAGTGAAATACAGGAATGAACTGACTAATCTTGTTTTGTATGCAAGATACAATAACATTATAAATAAATTAGTCCAGGAAAGGATTATTCCACAATTGCCAGTCATTCCTGTTTTTCATTACCTTCCTAAAACTCATAAAAATCTTTTGAGTCCTCAGGGTAGGCCCATCATAGCGGGCATTGACTCTTTAAATGAACCCATGTCAGAATTGATTCATTCATTTTTACAACCCCTGGTTAGGGATTTGCCTAGCTATATACAGGATACCACGGCCCTTCTAAATAAAATTCAAAATCTAAAATGGAAATCAACATATAGATTTATCACAGCTGATGTCTCTTCGCTGTACACAACTATACAACATGAGAAGGGAATTGAAGCAATAGAACATTTTTTGGAACAAAACACTAATTTTACATCTCCAACTAAAATTTTCATACTAAGGGCAATTGAATATCTTTTGAGTCATAATTTTTTTCTGTTTCAGAACAGTTTTTATCTCCAGAGACGTGGGACGGCTATGGGGGCGAAATTTGCCCCCTCCTATGCCAACCTCTTTATGGGTTGGTGGGAGCTGTCCCACGTCTTTGGAGATAAAAATCCATTCAAGGATAGGATAATCCAGTTTTACAGGTATATCGATGATCTGTTGTTTGTATTTGAGGGGGATCAGCTAGAGGCAGAAGATTTCTGTAAATATCTTAATGATAACAACTACAACTTAAAATTCACTAGTGAGCATAGCGAAAAAGAAATAAACTTTCTTGATATTACATTAATGAACACCGACAAATACACTGTTGAGACTACTATATATAGGAAGTCTACGGCTGGGAATACCATCCTGAAGTACAATTCGTGCCATCCAAGACATGTTGTGAAGGGTATCCCTAAGGGGGAATATACCAGAATTAAAAGAAATTGCACCAGTGAGGTAGAATATCAGGCAAAGTCACAAGAAGCAACAGAAAGATTCATGGATAGGGGTTACAGTGAGAAGTTGCTAAAAAAGGCAAAATCCAGTGTAGCTTTAACTCCAAGACAATAATTGCTTAAATATAGAACAAAACAGAAAAGAACATCAGAAAGTAGCAGGATTAAATTTATTACAACCTATAGCATGGAATACACTAAGGTGTGCAACATTATCAAGGATTCTATACCCATCTTGTATTCAGACCCTATCCTTAGAGATCCTTAAAGAAGGTTGTGATTTTGTATCTAGAAGAGGTAAAACGATTGCAAACTTCATTTCTCCATCAGATGTAAGAACCAATAAAACAACTTGCTGGCTAAAACAGAGAAAGGGTTTTTATAAGTGTAGGCGTCCAATATGTACTACCTGTAATTTTGTTAAGGAAGGGGTGGAATTTAATTCAACCACTACCAACAAGGCTTATAAGATATATCATTATATCAACTGTTCAACCACTCATGTAGTGTATCTTTTAACATGTAAAATTTGTCACAAATAATACACAGGCAAAACTAAAAGACCGCTAAAAGAAAGGTTCTTGGAGCATTTGCGCTCCATAGAGGATGAGGACTCAGACACACCTGTATCAAGGCATTTTAAGGCATTACATAACGCAGATACATCTGCTCTTATCTTACAAGGGATAGATTTTGTCCCACAATGGAGAAGAGGAGGTGATAGAGAGAAAACCCTTGATAAAAGGGAAGTTATGTGGATGTTCAATTTACAGACTACACATCCTGAGGGCCTTAATATGAGAAGGGACTTAGATCTATTCACTAAATAAGAAGTGTCCTGCTTTTCAGTTAATTTATCTCATACTTAATCAAATTTTTAATTTTAAGGTAATTTTAAGGTATTACTCCTGTTATGTACTCACTAGTACAGCTGTTATGTTTTTTCACAGCAGCAATCAGTGTTTGAGATAAATACGTTGATTGTAGACTCCCCCATCTATTTTAATTTTAGTCTCCAACATAAGAATAACACCAATTATTATGTATCTATTTACAACTAGTTTATGAAAATTTCAGTGTCTTGTCATAGGCTCATTTAATGCAAATTACAGTACAAATCTGTTCTAAAAGTATGCTCTAATCTATTAGTCAAAATTAAATTTAAATAAGAGTATAGGCCTTGATTATATTCAGGCTTTGAAATAATGTTTTCATAAAAAAATATGTATATTTTTTTTCCAACAAAAGAGAAAAATGTAAAACATGAATTATATTTGGCTTAGGATAAATTTTTCCCAGGGTATAGTAACAAAATACTCAATATGAGTCAATTGGCTTATCTTTAAATAATATTTTATGTATAGAAAACAAAATGGGTTTCTTGTCATAGGCTCCCTTACAGAATGGCAAAATACAGGTTAATAAAATTTGTGATATCACTTTAAGGATGTTTGGTAATAAAAGGAGCACTGAACAGGTGCATCAATTAGCAGTGACCAAGTACGTGGAGCACGAAACGTTTGCTGTTTTTTGCACCTGTTCTACAACTTGTTTTTGCACAACAGTGCTTACCACTTTTTATTCAATTTTGTATGGTTTTAATCAGTCTGGAATAAAAATTGAATTTTTTACACATTTTTGGGCTTGGAGCGTTTATTTTTCCCAATACTGGATGAATTCTTTGCCTGTTTACCCTTGTTCCAGCCTTGCAATGGTTTCCATGCTGGTTTAGGCTGGGAAGTGTTACCTTCTTGTCTAGAGGCTGCAGAGTTAGGAGTCGGTCCGTTTCTGAAATTGCGAAAGGAACGAAAATTAGATTTGTTCTTAGCCTTGAAAGGCCTATCCTGTGGGAGGGCATGGCCCTTTCCCCCAGTGATGTCTGAAATAATCTCCTTCAATTCTGGCCCGAAAAGGGTCTTACCTTTGAAAGGAATATTAAGCAATTTTGTTTTGGACGACACATCCGCCGACCAAGATTTTAGCCAAAGCGCTCTGCGCGCCACTATTGCAAAACCTGAATTTTTCGCCGCTAACTTTGCCAATTGAAAAGCGGCATCCAAAATAAAGGAATTAGCCAACTTTAGTGCGTGAATTCTGTCCATGGCTTCATCATATGGAGTCTCCTTTTGGAGCGAATTTTCTAGTTCCTCGAACCAAAAAGACGCTGCCGTGGTGACAGGAATAATGCACGAAATTGGTTGAAGAAGGAAACCTTGCTGAACAAATATCTTTTTAAGCAATCCTTCCAATTTTTTATCCATAGGATCTTTGAAAGCGCAACTGTCCTCAATAGGAATAGTTGTGCGCTTGGCTAACGTTGAAACTGCCCCCTCAACCTTAGGGACCGTTTGCCATGCGTCCCTTCTGGGGTCGACAATGGGGAACATTTTCTTAAATATAGGAGGTGGAACAAAAGGTATACCTGGCTTCTCCCACTCCTTAGTCACTATGTCCGCCACCCTCTTGGGTATCGGAAAGGCATCAGCGTGCACAGGGATCTCTAAGAATTTGTCCATTTTGCACAACTTCTCTGGAATCACCAAAGAGTCACAATCATCGAGAGTAGTTAGCACCTCTTTAAGCAGGGCGCGGAGGTGTTCTAACTTAAATTTAAATGCCACGATATCAGGTTCTGCCTGCTGAGAAACTTTTCCTGAATCAGAAAATTCTCCCTCAGACAGACCCTCCCTCACTGCCAAGTCAGATTGATGTGAGGGTATAACAGATAAATTATCGTCAGCGCCAACTTGCTCATCCTCTGTATTTAAAACTGAGCAATCACGCTTTCTGGGAAATGCTGGCAGTTTGGATAAAAGATTTGCTATAGAATTATCCATTACTGCAGTTAATTGCTGCATAGTAACAAGCATTGGCGCGCTAGATGTACTAGGTATCGCCTGCACGGGCAAAACTGGTGTTGACACAGAAGGAGAGGATGATGAGCTATTCCCACTACCTTCATTTGAAGAATCATCTTGGGCAACCTTATTAAATGTGACAGTACTGTCCTTACTTTGTTTGGACGCCATGGCACAATTTGCACATACATTTAAAGGGGAAACCACCTTGGCCTCCATACACACAGAACATATGCTATCTGAAGGTACAGACATGTTAGACAGAATTAGGCAGGCTATTAATGCAATAAAAACTTTTTTAAGCAAAACCGTTACTGTCTCTTTAAATAATAAAAAGAGCATACTTTATTTCTGAATGTTTGAAAAACTATGAAGGAAATATCCGATCTTTACAAAATGCTTTGAGAGTAATGCACACCAAATTTCCCGGAGCTATTTGTTCAATTTACCAGTTTAAACACACTACAGTCCCTGCCACAGACTTTGCTGCGGCTTTTACCTTCCTTAGGGGTTATTCACCACAGAAATAAGCCTTCCTGAGTCCGTTTTTTAGCCACAGGACCCTCTCACATGAAGCTGCATGCACTGCCTCTAGAAGTAACTGCGCAACTGAGGCGCGAAAATGAGGCCTCCTCCCTCTGCATACCAGAGTGAAGGGGCCTTCCTGACTAGATTAGGCGTCTAAACAAGTGCCAGGTGAATAAAAACGTTCCCAAAAGTGTTTCCAAATACACAAAACACTCCAAATGGCATATAAATATCATATAAACCAATCGATTTAGCCCACAATAGTGTCAACCAGCATAGAGCCCATTTTATAAGCCTTAATTCTGTTATGAGTCTAAGAAAATGGCTTACCGATCCCATAAGAAAAGAGACTGGTCATACCTGGAGCAGAAAAGTCTGCAAACTGTTCCCCCCAACTGAAGTTCTCAACAGTCCTGCGTGGGAACAGCAATGGATTTTAGTTACTGGTGCTAAAATCATACTCCTCTTTTAACAGAAATCTTCATCACTTTCTGTTGTAGAGTAAATAGTACAAACCGGCACTATTTTAAAATAACAAACTCTTGATAGAAGAAATAAAACTACAACTAACACCACATACTCTTTACCATCCCCGTGGAGATGCTACTTGTTCAGAGCGGCAAAGAGAATGACTGGGGGGCGGAGCCAGAGGGGGGGCTATATGGACAGCTCTTGCTGTGTGCTCTCTTTGCCATTTCCTGTAGGGGAAGAGAATATCCCACAAGTAAGGATGAAGCCGTGGACCGGACACACCAATGTAGGAGAAATGCAAATAGCATAGCCCTCTGACATAGAAAAAGGCAAGAGGCAAATAGCAATGGGGTGAAAAATAATGAAAACATTTGGCGCCAAGTATGACGCACAATGTAACTGAAATTTTTTTGGCACCAACAACGTCCAGACACTCGCGTCACTAACGACGCAACCTTGTGTAAGGAACTCAGCGTCAACTATGACGCCGGAAATGACGAACTTGCGTCAACAGACGTACTTTTGCACCAAAAAATTCTCGCGCCAAGAATGACGCAATAAAGTCTAGCATTTGGCGCACCCACGGACCTAATCCTGCCCGCAATTTGCAAAGAAAAACAAACTTACTTCACCACCTCCATAGGAGGCAAAGTTTGTAAAACTGAATTGTGGGTGTGGTGAGGGGGTGTATTTATAGGCATTTTGAGGTTTGGGAAACTTTGCTCCTCCTGATAGGATTGTATATCCCATATGTCACTAGCTCATAGACTCTTGCCAATTACATGAAAGAAATTTAGCTTTTTTTTTTTGAAATATCTTTTTATTGTTGTCCAAGAAAGCAATACACACATTCTTATCGTTTACAATTTGTGCGGGTGAAGTCACATGTGATACAGTTTACAATATCCATTAGAAATTATACGTTGAACCTTACAGTATACACAAGATGATTCACATTAGTATCAGTTGGATGAGGATATGATATTTTACTCTCTCATCCGCACTTTGAAATCTATAGCAAGTAATATTTTTCAGACCAATGTGATTACATTTCTCAGACGTACTCTTTTTTCAATACCTTTATCGGATTTAAAACTCAATCTAAATCATATCTAACCTAACTATAAACACAACATAACTAAACTTACTCCAAAGTTGTTGCTGCCGCTTCTGGGGCCTAGCGGTGGGAGGGAAAAAAAAAAAAAAAAAAAAAAAGGGGGGGGGGACGATGGGAATGGAAGAGGGATGGAGAAAGGAGGGGGAGGGGAGAAGGAAGAGTCATCCCACATATGTGCTTATTGTGACTTAGAATAAATGTGTCCATTCCCCCCTCAACTCTGCCTCTGTGAAGAGAACTGAGTCTTTAAATGGCGTCAGGATTAGCCTTTGGATCTCTAGTTCAAAGGTAAGTATGAGTCTACGCCATTTACGTAGAAATAGGCCCAGCCTATTCTGAACATCCATCCTAACGTCCATTTGTTCAGTAAATATCTGTGATCTGAGTAGATTCCTAAAGCTCGCAAAAGAAGGGCTTTTCCTTACCGTCCAATTTTTTAAGATACATTTTCTAGCTAACAATATTACTAGACTCAGTACAGCATCTTGTTGTCTATGGTGTGTGTCCCAATGTAAAAACAAAATAGTTTCTGGGCGGAGTATGAGGTGTATCTGTAAGGACTGGTGAATCCAATATTGTATTTTACCCCAGTATTGTCTGACTGGTGGACATTCCCACATATAGTGTAAGAGAGTAGGTGCCTCTATCGCACATCTCACGCATTTATTAGGGCGTGTGGTCACCCATTTGGCAAGTATTCTCGGAGTGAGATAGGCCTTATGAAGGAAGCGTATCTGAGATTCCCTGAACATGGCGGACAATGTAGCTGATTTAGTTTTTTCGAGACCTCCTCTCATGTCCTCCCACGTAATGTCGCCAATTCCCTCCCGAGCCCATCCCACAAGCATTGAGTCCCTCGTGCTCTGCGCTCGTTGTTGTAGAAGAGTCTGATATATTTCAGATAAGGAAAACTTACCCATTTTATACAGTGTTTGCGTGATGCGGAAGGGAGAACCCTCCCAAAATTCCGGTGCGTTCCGAAGCAGTGTATTGATATAATGGCGCACTTGTAGGAAGGCAAAGAAGTGTGTTCTTGGTATCCCAAACTCTCTTTGTAAGGTACCAAAATTTTTTACCTCCTTTGTGAGGGGGACTAATAATTGTTGAAGTGATCTCAGTCCCTTCCGTTCCCAGACCAAGAAAGGTTGAGTTTCCGAACCTGCCGGGAAGTCTGGGTTTTTGACAATAGGTAGGTAGCTTGAAACATGGCAGGATTTCTTCAGAAATTTATGAGCCTGGTGCCAGGCCTTTAATGGTTCGCTGAACAGCATATTAAGGCCCAGAGCCTTCACAGATTTCATGTTCGAAACATGAGGTAGGTACGCTAAGGAGATGTCTCCCAGAACCGCCTGCTCCAGGGAGGGCCGACAAAAGTGGTGTGTTCCCACCTGCCAGTCCAACACCAGTCGTATTAAAGCCGCCCAATTATACAATCTGAAGTCTGGCAAAGCCAGTCCCCCATTGAGAAAACCCATGCTCAGTTTGTCCCTCGAGATTCGTGGCTTACCTCCCTTCCAAATGAAGCGAGTCGCTGCCGAATTAAGCATTTTGACATCCGATTTGCTTAGGAGCAGGGGGAGCATAAGAAGAGGATAGAGCAGGCGAGGGAGTATCACCATTTTGAGGAGGTTGATCCTACCTGAGAGTGACAGGGGTAGCGATCTCCAGCTATTCATCTGCGCCTGTAGTTTTGCACACATAGGTGCCAGATTATTGGCATACAATTTATTGGGGTTAGCGGAGATTTTAATGCCAAGATAGGTGATATCATGATTAGCCACTGAGAACGGGAAATCCCCATCAGTACTAGCTTTCCTGAGAAGCCATAGGATCTCCGATTTATGCATATTAATTTTATAGCCGGATAACAGGCCGAAATCAGTGAGAGTCTCCAGAATACGCGGTAAATGTGTGCGCGGATTCTGGACAAACAGGAGCATATCGTCCGCGTATAATGCCAGATGTTGTGGGTGTCCTGCCATATCTATGCCAGGGAAGACCTGTTTTAGCTTGATAGCCAATGGTTCGAGGGCAACATTAAAGAGGAGGGGTGATAAGGGGCAGCCCTGTCGGGTTCCCCTTTGTAAGTAAATGTTCTCTGAGAATATGTTATTGACTAGTATATTAGCAAAGGGGGCTCGGTACAGATTTTTAATAAAAGTCAAAAATGGGCCAGAGAAGTGAGCCTTAGCCATGGTGTAGAAAAGGTGGTCCCACTCCACTCGGTCAAAGGCCTTCTCTGCGTCGAGTGACAGCAGGAAGGCCTCCGTTCCACTTCTCCCCTCACCATCTCCCCTCGCAGTCCAAAAGTGTTGGATGACCTGCAGGACCCTACGAACATTGACCACTGACGATCTCGCATACATGAATCCCGTTTGGTCCATGTGTATAATGTCAGGCAATATAAATTTTAGTCTTTCTGCCAATAATTTAGTTAATATTTTGTAATCCGAGTTCAGTAAGGAGATCGGACGATAGGATTCTGGTAATACGGTGTCTTTCCCTGGCTTGGGTATTAGGGTGATATATGCCGCTGAGAATTCTGATACCGGAGCTCTCTCCCCCTCAAAGTAAGTGGCATACAAGTTTGCCAATGTCGTGGAAACCTGTTCCTTCAGGAGCCGATAGAATTCTATCGGTAATCCGTCCGGGCCCGAGGCTTTACCCAGTGACATGGACATAATCGTCCTCTGAATCTCCTCCTCTCCTATGTGGGCATTTAGCTTCTCAAGTTGAGATTCTGAAATTTGTGGGATGTTGATGTTGTCCCAAAATTTGTCTCTTAGCTCAGAGCCTGGGGAACCCTCACTGGTATATAGAGAGGAGTAGTATGAGGCAAATGCCTCTGCTATTGATTCAGCATCTTTCACAAGTTTGCCCCTACTTTTCAGGGCTGCAACATGCTTAGAGGACGTGTCCATATTCACTAAGGCAGCCATGAGCTTCCCCGACTTATCCCCAAATCTATAGTATTTACCCCTGCTTCGCAGAAGAGCCTGTGAGGCCTGGTTGGCCAGTAGGGCATCATATTCTTTTTTTGTATCAGTGTAATTGTGATAATTGAGACGGGAGGGGGTCGCACAGTAAGTGCGATATGTCTCCGCCAAGCGCTCCCTCAGCTTCCCAATTTTTTCTGTATATAGTTTTTTCCTATGTGCCAGGTAGGCAACAATGTTGCCCGACAAGACCGCCTTAGCTGTCACCCAGAATAATTCCGGTGAATCTATATGCTGAGCATTATTCACCCGGTAGTCATCCCAGCAGTGAATTAGATAGTTCTGGAATTCTTGGGAGTACAGTAGGTGTTTTGGGAATCTAAGGGTACGTCTGTTGCTGACTGACCGGTTCTTATCTATGAAGAGTGCTATGGGTGCATGATCGGAAACCGCCACTTCCCCAATTTTTGTGTCTATGATACGCGTAATGAGAGAGTTGGATATTAGAAACAGATCAATGCGGGACATAGAGGGAGACGAGCGCGATGCACAGGTATAATCTTTCCCATCCGGGTTCAATTGCCTCCATATGTCCACCACATCCAGGGAACCTCCCAGCTGTGAAAAAATGTCTTTTTCAAATTTTTCTGAGGGTCTAATTGTCTTTCTGATTTTCCCACTAAGTGCCCCCCTTAACCTATCACAGTGAGAGTTAGGAGTGAGGTTGAAGTCACCTCCCAGTATGATGTGTGTACCGATGTAGGGAGAGAGGATCGCCACAATGGCATTCCAGAATCCTCTATCCTTTAAGTTCGGGGCGTAGATGTTGCACAATGTGTAAATTTGTTCAGCTACACATATTTGCACTATTATGTATCTGCCTTCCGGATCTTTAAGTACCTCCCTGACCTCATACTCCAGTCTTTTACCTAGGAGTATTGCAACCCCTCTACTGGCTGAACTATACGAGGCGTATTCAACTCTCCCTACCCAGTCCGCCCTTAACTTCTCGTGTTCTGAATCCAAGAGGTGGGTCTCTTGAAGGAATGCAATCTCTGCCTTCTTTTTCCTAAGCTGTGTGAGTATTGTTTTTCTTTTTATTGGGGAATGTATGCCCCCAATGTTCCAGGAGTATAGATTAAATCTTATCTACTAGTTGGATCTTGTAGTGTATTTTGACAATTGAGGTGAAGGTGTGTCTGTAGTGCTCCAAGAGTAAGGGTATGGAGGAAGGAGGGCGGAGAGGGTGGGAGAAGAGGAAAAGAAAGAAAAAAAAAAAAAAAAAAAAATATCACCACAGTAGTTAGACTCCCGGTTCAGTCCTCTACCACAGTGAACCACCGCCAGGTCCCCATTAGCAGCTTGGATTAGAAGTAGCTCTAAAGTGGGGATACAAAGAGGATGTGTTACCCCAACATACTGCAGGAGTTGTGTACCGTGCAAGTGTGGAAGCATAAGTAAAACATTATTAGCAACTTGAATGAAAGGTGATTCTACAGTGAGGCGACAAAGAGGATCTATTATCTTAACATATGTCATGAGCTGGTTGATACACAAGTGTAGAAACATACAAAAAACAAGAAGAATTTTCAGATAGGATGACATAGATTCCACATACTTGGCTGTGTCTAAGTATATTGCAACCTGCAATTGAGGCATATGGGTAAAAGTGTTACAGAACAATAAGGCTTCAAATTGACAGTTTACTACATTCCAGCAACCAAGTGAGCATATCAAATCTTTCATCCGCACAGCATACTTTGAGAGACCTAGCGTTTGGGGTACTTCAAAGAGGAGTGATTTAGGAGAGCCTATATCCCATCTGTGCTCACACACAAACGCTCTACATCTTCCACTCATGCCTTCCAAATGCCCTGGAGCGTGGAGGCAACCTACAATAATATATAAACACACAAAACTCAAACTTAACTTTAACTCTAGAACTCTGTGTCTGCGTGTAGACGCAGACCCTTTGTCAACTGTTTCTGTAGCCATCAGGATAGATTATTGACTTAAAATCTAATGTTGGTCCCTATTTAAGGGGGGTGTCTCTCAATCAACCATTGCTTTCAACCCTCTTCCCCTCTTGGGTGATTCTGTTGTGGACTGCGTGGAGGAGCCCCCCCGCCTTCTAGGAAGTGTTGGGCCGCAGTCGGGGTATCAAAAAATTTTGGGCCTCTTGGGGTCATGATTTTAAGCCTGGCAGGGTAAAGTAAGAAGGCTTGTCTGCCCTCTCTATGAAGTTTTGAACAAATTGGTGAGAATTCCCTTCGGCGTTTCATAAGATCCACCGAGAAATCCTGAAATAGGAGCAAGCGTGCATTTTCATACATCACATTGTCCATTTTTCTATAAGCTCTTAACACTGCTGTCTTAGTCTGAAAGTGGAGAAATTTGATCATTATTGACCGGGGTTGGGGCGAATCATCTAAGTTAACCCTCTCGGGGCCTACTCTATGAGCTCGTTCTACTCCACCTTTAAGATCCTGTATGGGAATCCCTAACAATGAGGGGAGTGTATTTTCAACAAAGTGGATGATATCTGCTTGCTTTACTGATTCAGGTAGACCCAAGAGGCGCACATTATTGCGTCTTGACCTATTTTCTAGGTCGTCTATTTTTAACTGCAGGGTCGTGGCTTGTCTTTCTAAGGATTCAATTTTGTTGGAGTTTGACACATTAGAATCCTCCAGGTCAGAGATTCTATTCTCCGCCTCTGCTACACGTGTGGAGAACTGCTTAACATCGTCTGTGAGGGTATCAACCCCCCTCTGCAGGTTGTCAATTTTGGGCATAAACAGTAGAGATATCTGCTTAACAATAGGGTGTGTGTCAAGTGACCCATTCTCTGAGCAGGCTTCAGTACTAGTCCCTAGGCCGGAGGGGTCAGCTCCAGATTTGTTTCTGCCAGAGCCCGTTTTGCTACGACTTGCCATGGGGGAGTTGGTTAAGAATTTATCCATATACCTCTGAAAATGACAAGACAGTTTACATATGTAGTTGGTATTCTAACAGCAGACTATTAAACCCGTGCCAACCAGTAAGTGGAGCAGTGTGTGCGAATAATTTCAAGAATGACTGTAAAGTCTTGTCAGTGAAGAAAACCATATGCTGGAGTAAACAGGCAGTGTAATGGGGATTGTACAGCTTCTCTCCTTCCAAGAAAGAAGGGTACCAAGACAGGCCTGTCAGCGCAGCGGTTTGCTAATGCCCCTTCAAAAGGGTAAGGGGACACAAAAGATCTCTTAAGGGTTAACTTAGGGTGACCGTGCTATCTAATTGTACAATCCTGAAGTAAAAATAGGAGAGAGCAAATCCGCTGACCTGAGTGGCGTGTGAGGTACTAACTACGTGTCACTCTATACACCACAGGGAATGACAAGAATAATTATAAATGCCAATAGTGTTCTATCAGCCAACCATTAAACCCCTCTCAACCAATATGTAACACAGTATCTGTGGGTTATCTAGTGGAAAATAACAGTTTCCTAACATGGGAGAAAAGCATGGGTTAATGCATGTATTTAGCACAACAGTGATTATAAATAAAACAGTTCCTCTTCCCTTTAGTGCAGATGGGAGGCAGCACAAGTTCATCAGCGCAGCAACCTTTATGCATCCCCTCAGGGGGGTATAGGCCCAGTGTTCACTTATCTATGTGCTGGGGATATCAGCGTTGACTGATTGTACAGTTTTACTGCCAGATATGCAATGAGAGGGGCAAATTGGTAGGTCTGAATGATGTACCCAAAGGTTAAAGTGTAGATTGCCCACAAACTCAGACTCCGGAAGGTCTTGCAGAGTCCAATGTTCCTGCCCCTAGTAGTAGTGTCCCCTAAGGGCTGTTGCGCAGTTAGTACTGTTATTTTTCTCTTTTTATTCTTTTCCCCTTTTTTTTTTTTTTTCAAGACAAGGATTCCTCTTCCCGCACAAGGGCAGGCCCAATGCCTGCAGTTAGCAATGTAGTAAAATGGCAGGGGTTGTATGACTTCACTGCAGGGTATGAAAAGGGCCCACTGGTTGGGCTAAGTAATGAACCCAAAAGTTAAGCACTGTCTATAGAAGGCCTTCTGAGATCCAAATTTCCTGGCCTCAGTGGTGACCTTAGAGGTATGTTGTGCAGGCAGCCCTGTCAGACTCGTTAGGTAAAGATACTTGTCTCCTTCACAGAAGTACGCCCAGTGTGCGTAGCAAGAGATGTGTTAAAAGTTGTGACAAGAGTTACAATAGGGCCCGTGTCTCCAAACCCTCAGATAGCTTTGGGGGATATTAATAAGTTCACGTGTCCCTATACACAAGGGTGTTATTGCTAGTAAAAGTTTCTCTAGCTGTGTTTGGGTGTGATACTTTACCCCCTCTGTACTCCGGAGCCTGCAATCGCCATGCGGGTTGGAAGCCTCACTTTCAAGATGGCGCCTGTTTTCGCGCCAGCCGAGATTCCCTCTGTGTCCTCCACTCCGGTGTATTTAGCCCAAACGGGCCTGCCGATGTCGGGGTCTGTGATTAGCAGGTCTGCTTCTCAGTCTGGCAGACAACGAACCTCCGGAGCAGTGCGGTTAACAGTCTTTGCAGCGGTGTGGCGGCAGAAGCAGGCTGTGATCCACGTGAGAACTCGATGGCGCTTTCCTCCCAGCAAGTGTCTCCTTAACGAGACCGGTCACCCTCCGGATTCTACCAGCCGTCTGTGTAAGTAAGCGGGTCTTTTTACAGCCTCCCGTGCTGTATGCGTGCGGTGCGCCACTTCAGCGTTTCTTGTTGTTGGCCCTCCGTGGGGGAGCGATGTACAGCTCCTGTAATAAGTGTGGAGGGAGTCTCTCACACTTCACCTCCACTCCGGACAGCAAATTCTGTCAAGGAATTATTAGTGGCCACAGGGGTTGTAACAGCAAGGCAAAGGGCAGCCTAAAATTGGTTTTAAAGTTAGTTTTCTATGCTGTTTTATGCAGAGCTCCCTTCACCTGCTGCTTCTCCCTTGGCCCGCCCACCGGAAGTCCCAAATTTAGCTTTTTTTTTTTAAATAAAAAACAACTGTACTGTTCACCTCTCATCTCTATACCCGTTCTCCTAAAAGAATTTGAGGCTTTTAAAACTGTGTCAAATTTTTCAATTAATATGGATAAATCTGTCCTCTTGCCGGTTAATCTGCCTGAAGAAGAAACCACTTATCTTTCCCAACACACCAAATTTTCGATATATAGTTCATTGAAATATTTAGGCATTATAATTTCCACGTCCTTACCAGAACTTTTTGAACATAATTATATAGCCCTTCAAAAGGAAATACACAAATTGCTTGATAGTTGGCACAGGCAGAATCACCTTTCTTGGCTTGGTCGTGTGAACACGGTGTCAATGACCATACTCCCTAAATATTTGTACCTGTTTCAGGTCCTCCCCTTAGATTTATCTTCCCAGTACCTCGGTGCACAACAAAAATTAATCAAATCCTTTATATGGTCACATCAAAGACCAAGAGATGCTAAAAAGAACCTATACCTCAATAGAGAAAGAGGGGGCCTGGGGGTTCCTAATCTAACGACCTACTATAAAGCAATCCATCTTGCCCGTGTTGTGGTTTGGAATCATTTATCACCTTCTAAACCATGGGTTCAGCTGAAAGCCTCCCTTTTACTAGGACACAATTTAGCCAAGATCTGTTGGATCCCAAAGAGACATAGATCTACAACACGAACTCAATTATTACATAGCATCCACTCTTGGTGTTTGGGATAAGACCATCAAAACTTCTACAAATGTATACTACATTTTTGGCATCGGGCCTGTTACACAACCCACACCTAGCCGATTGTCAACCTCCTTCCCCAGTCTACCGCTTTTTTCACAATGGACAATTTAGAACTCAAACTGACCTGAATTCCCATTTCGGCCCACCCTTTCACATATGGTTTTCCTATTTTCAAGTACGACATGCCCTTTTAAGCTCCCCATATAAACCAATTTTTACAAGTCCTCTTACGCCATTTGAAACACTATGCACTACCCCCTCTCTCCACAAATCACATATCTCTCTGATCCATAAAATACTACAAAATCCCACTTCCTCACCTTCACCCTCATACATGGTCAAATGGGAGAAAGAACTCAATATAACATTCACTCAAGCACAAAAGAACAACATATTTCTAATGACAAAAAAGCCATCCATCTCACCAATAATAACAGAACTCAATTACAAAATTTTAATGCAATGGTATCTCTCACCCGTAAGACTTCATAACATCTTTCCAGGTGCATCGTCCCTTTGCTGGAGACAAAGCGGGGAAAGTGGATCTCTCACCCATATTTTCTGGCACTGCCCACTGCTTAAACATTACTGGCACACTATAAATGAACATATTAATTCTACTCTCGGCTCTAATATTGAATTAAGCCCTGCCATGATCTTACTTAATGACCTCCCAAGCCTTAACTGCCATTATCGCAGGAGATTACTACAATGCATGATAAATTGCGCAAAGCGCTTAATCCCAAGGTTCTGGAAAAAGCTACATATCCCCACTCCCCAAATGTGGATTCATGAGGTTGATCATGTTCTTTCACTCGAGAAACTACACTATAGTATTCAGGGTAAAATTGATGCCATCTTAGAAATAATATATATTTGGTAACAAGGAGGTTCTGGAAAACCCTCTATACCCCCTTTCCCCTAGAATGGGTTCCCACAACTTAATTAACATAAAGTCAGGCATCCCTTAGTCGATTTTCCTTCACTTCTTTCCCCTCCCTACCCTTGTGTCCCCCCACCTACTCTTATTGCTGTTCATTACCATGCAGATATATTAATAGTTACCGGTTGTTATTCTTGTTTTGTGGTTATTTTTTTTTTTTTACATATGTAACACATCATATACTAGATGGAGAACCTTTTGTTGTCTTTTGCTTTCGGTCTCAACCCGACTTTATGGACTACTTTTTGGAAAATTTGTCCCTCCTACGGGAGTAGAATTACTGCAAGAGACCTTTGATATTATTTTTAGATTATGTTTTTAATGTTTTCTTTATGATGTTGTAAACTTTGAAAATCAATAAAAAGATTTAAATACAAAAAAACAAAAAAACAACTGCACTAGGCAGTTTTGGTGGGAGTGGGGTGTTAAAAAAAACGGTGCTGAAAAGGGCCTTTACATTGCGGTCTATGAGAACTGTGTGTTCCCTGTAAATAATTATATACTGTATATATATATATATATATATATATATATACACACACACACACTTATATACATATATATTTATAAATGCTGCAATCGCTGTGAGTCTTATCCCCTTCTCTGACGGCATCAGAACAAGGCTCCCATTGGAGCCTATAGAAGTGTGCTCTCGTGAGCACAATGCATTCGCATTGCTATTAACTTGTAATACCTTGAAAGCGATATTTAACACTTCACTTGTAATCTAGCCCATAGTGTGTTAAAGACCTGTCTAGGTTATTTAGCAAAGAATACCAAGAAAACAAAGCATATTTGAAAAAAGGACAATATTTTTAAAACTGCATATTCTATCTGAATCATGAACATATGATTTTGACTTTACTATTTTTTTTAACCCAGTGGATGCATATGATGATCCACTCACAATAGTAAGTGCTCTGGCAACATTTTTCCTTCAGCTACTGTCTAGCTGCAAGTTGGAAAAAAAAAACAACAATAAAAAAAAAATTACCAATCAGCACCAGCAGTGCTGAGGTCATGCATTGCTTTGCTGTGATCTCATGAGATTTCACTGAAATCTTGTGAGATTTCATAGTAAACTTCCTTAAACTGAATAGGGAAATAACACAACTGTGCCTGCACATGACAGATGTATGCTCCCTTGAAAGTCCTGAGACTAGCATCCTGATTGGCTGCTTAAAGTCTCTTTAAAATGAGGTGTGAATAATTAGAACATTTTTATGTAAATATCTTCCTTTTAACACAGAGATGTTCAGGTAGTATTTTCTATTCAGCTTTTTAAAGCTATGCAGCATCACTTTCAAGTGCTTCAACATTTGGGTATCATGTACCTTTAAAGTGAAGGTCCATTTTGATGAATTAGTGCCCGGTTTTAAAAAAAAAAAAAACTATTAAAAACAAGGGCACTTTAATTCATCAAAATTGACATTTCTTCAAAAACGTACCTTTTAATCTTGGCAGCCGCTCCAGCACTTCCTCCGCACGTCGCAAGCCGTCTTTGCTGGTCCAAAATGAAGAATCCAGCTTCCTCCAATCACAGTATTGCATCAGGCCAAGATTCCCCCGGGGGGGAAGCTGTGATTGGAGGAAGCCTGATTCGTCTTTTCTGACGTCTGCAGAAGCTTCCAACGGCCGGGGGAATCGCTGGAGAGGCATTCAGGATTAAAAGGTACGTTTTTGAAGAAAACAGTGAAATGAAATGTCAATTTTGATGAATTAAAGTGCCCTTGTTTTAATAGGTTTATTAAAAACCGGGCTCTAATTCATGAAAATGGACCTTCACTTTAAAGGTTCCAATGGTACAGGGGAGTTTCCGTGCCCAGAATACAATTTAATTATAGTGTGATTTTCAGATTTTGTTTAAAAAAATGACTGGAAAGGAGTCCATTAAGTTTCTTTAAAATCTTGAATAAAAAAAAAAAATTGTAGAAGGCTTTTAAACAATTTATTACATGTTTCTTCTCTTTTGAGATAAAGATGATGATGGCATTGCATCCTATTTAAAGATTTATTTTATATGGATGGGTCTTGGACAATGGCAGATTTTTTTTTTAAATGTACCATGATTACAATATGAGAACTGAAGAGCTCTTCATATATGATTATGAAGCACAACACTGAGCTTATTACAAACACTCAAATATCTTATAAAAGAATCCCTAGGTTCTGAAAGCTAATTAAAGACACAATCATTTTCAGAGAGATCATAAAACCATATTACTGCATTGCTTCACAAAAACATAATTTATGCCTACCTGATAAATTCATTTCTTTCATGGTGGTGAGAGTCCACAATCCTTTACTCAGTACCTTTCCTACCACTTGGAGGAGGCAAAAATTCCCAAATGCCAAGAGCTCTATATAACCCCTCCCACCTTACACATATGTCAGTCTAACGCATAGCCAAGCAAAAGTGAGGTAAGAAAAAAAGCAAGAGCCAAAAAATTAAGCAGGGAAAAAGATGTGCTTAAAAAAATAAACAAAACCCTTAAAAATATAGGGCGAGGTCTTGAGGAGTCTCACCACTATGAAAGAAATGAATTTATCAGTTAATCATAAAATATGTTTTCTTTCATAGAGGTGGTGAGAGTCCACGATCCATTACTCATGGGAACTAATACCCAAGCTGTGGAGTCAACAAGTAATAAAATAAAAGGAGGGATTTAAAAAATATATATATTTTAACTGAGAGAATAAATGCACAACCCCAATAATATTTTTTTTAATGCACTTACCTAAAGCACCTTTCTACCAAAAGCCTCAGAGGAAGCAATAACATAAAAATGGTAGAATTTAGTTAAAGTATGCAAAGAAGACCAAGTAGCTGCTTTACAAATTTGATAAACTGAGGCCTTATTCTTAAAAGCCCATGAAGTGGCAACCGACCTGGTTGAATGAGCAGTAATGTGTTGCGGTGGGGGCTGACCTGCCTCCAAATAAGCCTTGTGAATCAAATGTTTCAACCAAGAAGCCAAAGAAATGGCAGAAGCTGTCTGTCCTTTCTTAGAGCCAGAAAAATTATTGAACAAACTAGAAGTTTGTCTAAAGGCCTTAGTAGCATCAATGTAATACTTTAATGCCCTAACAACATCCACATTTTGCAAATATCTTTCTGATTCAGACTTGAGATTAGGACACAAAGAAGGAACAACAATTTATCTGCTGGTGTTGTCAGAAGAAACTACCCTTGGGAAGAAATCAAAAGTAGTTCTTAAGATTGCCTTATCCTGATGAAAAATCAGATAAAGAGGATCAGAAGAAAGAGCAGATAATTCAAAAACTCTTCTTGCAAATGAAATAGCTAAAAGAAACAACACAGTAGCTAATGGCAATTGTATGCATAGGTTATGCATAATACCAAGTTAAAATTCCAAGGAGGAGAAAGTGGGTTAATTAGAGGTTTGATATGAACCAATGTCTGGACAAAACCATGAATATCAGGAAGATTAGCAATGTTCCTATAAAACAAAAATAAAAAGAGCAGAAATATGTTCTTTCAGGAAACTGGCAGATAAACCCTTATCCAAGCCATTGTATAAAAACTGCATAATCCTAGAAATTTTAAAAGAATGACAAGAAAAAACATGGTCTATACACCAAAAAAATAAAGGCGTTCCAAGCTTCCAAGCCTGAATTAAGGAATCAGAGAAACCCCTATGTATTAGAACTAAATGTTCAATTTTCATACCATCATGTTCAGACACTTGCAAACAAGATGGAAGAGCAAATTTAGGAATAGGAGGCCTAGCCCCAGAGACAAAGGAACAAGAAGGCAACTGAACCTCTGTACTAGATTTGGAAACCAAATCCTGTAAAACCACAGTAGGATTACCAAGAACACTAATGTTTTTCCTAGGCTTGGCTTAAAACAACAAGAAAAGTAGTAGAACAACTACTAATACTATGTAAGGGAACCAGAACCTTAGACATTTGAGAAATTTGTTCAATATCTGTATGAATACACGTAGAAAATATTTCTCTAGGTGACAAAACTAAAGACTGTTAAAATTAATTTCCGAGATGATCATCCCTAGAATGAGAATTACCAAATCTAGACAACAAATGTTCCTTAGCTCAATTTAAGTGAAAGTTCCTCAGCTTTTTCCTGTAATTTAGAAACAGAAGGCATTATTACCCACAGAAACAACATTAGATTGGTCTGATTGCATTAACAAATTTAAACATGAGCCACATACAGCTCAGTAAATGAGCTGAGGAAGGTACTTTAGCTTTCATACAGTAAGCACACCTATTGGTAGAAAGGTGATCAGGGGATTAAGTTTCTTGGGAAGAGATAGGAACATAAGCAGAAGGCTCCATTATAGCATAAAATATTATAACCCCCTAAAATAAGCTCTTGAGGAATGGAAAAACCTACCCCCTCCTAAGTAGCTTAAGAAATAACACACACCAAATTGTCAAAAAAGCGACAGAAGGAATACAACAGACAACTAAGAGGAACGCGCATGAAAACTATAGACTGCTAAAAGGGAAAAAAGATTGTCAAAAGCCGGCGAGCACATAACTGACGAGCGTGCGCTAACCTGACGAGAGACAGCAAAAAATACCCCTAATAGAAATTATGGAGTGTGCGCTAACCTGACATGTGCATAACCGGTAAACATATGCTAACCCGACAATTGACAGCTAAAATGACCCCTAACAGAGGACTATGGAGCATGCGCTAACCCGACAGACATTAAACCGAAGTGCGCAAAACCCAAAATGCGAAAATCCCAAGGGCGACACACGAAAATCAAAACTAGGTGTCCAGAAAGAAATGCTGTAAAAAAATAATACTTACCAGTTGACACTAGTCCTCCAATTAATTAGCAGACAGCCAAACTAGTATTAAAACATATCAGTAGAGGTTATGGAATAGGAGTTTATTGTAGATCCATAAAGGGAGGCAACAGATAAGTCCTGTGACAGATTATGGAACGTTTATGAAGAAATTCCCATGAGGTGAACAAAAGAATCATAATCAATACCCCAAACACATCCCTCTGACAACCACTGCACACTGAAGAAAAACTGGGCCTCAAAATAAGCTGAAAACCCCTCTCTGAAGAAACTCATGCACATCTTCATTTTTCAATCACCTCCAGTGGAGGCAAAAAAATGACTGAGGTATGTGTGAGGGGTTATATAGAGCTCTTGGGGTTTGGTAATCTTTGCCTCCTCCAAGTGGTAGGAAAGATAATTCCCATGAATAATGGATCATGGAGTCTCACCACCTGTATGAAAGACATATTTCAAAAGGAAAAAATATTTAGTATATTTAACATCTCAACATCACAAATCATTTTATTTAACTCTGTCAGACAGATCACACCTTAAAGACAAATGACTCATTTTTGCTATGGAGCATAATGAGCCAAACACAAGAGTCCCCTGAGAAATTTAGTTGAAATTGTCTCCAGTAATGCAATGTTGTCCTGAAATACAGCTCAGCACAAAATCAGTTGCTGTTCTCATCAATAGCATGTGGGAATTTATCTTCACAGTTTGATTATACTCAAGGCTAGACTTTCTAAAAGCTACCTTTATACACATACAGAGAAAAATGATTTTAAAGTGGAAATTTTTATTTTATTTAAATATATTTATAAAAAATAAAATTACTAAATTGGTTTAGCTTTACATTGATGGGCAGGAATAGTCATTTTTTTTCTTTGTTGTATTTAGAAGAGGACATTTTAATATGAATTAAAATTGTATTAATTTCTTCATTTTTTTCCTGTATATGAAAGACATCTGAGATACAGAGAGCTTTTCTATAATTCAGCTAATTGATTTTATGCTAATTAGTGATTAGTATACAATAAATAATAACTCCTTCCAGGGCCAAGGGTCTAGCTAAATAAATAGAGTGACTGCCTGGGTTGATCTACTGAGAGTCCAGGACGTTTGGTGATTAATTGTTTAGGACTATAGGTGCTGTAAAAAGGACAGGCTGACAACCTGACACTGACCTACAACTATAAGGGGAGGATAAATTCCATTTTGGTGATGTGTCTTGCATTAATTTCAAATGTCACTTATTTTACTTGATCAGGTGGGGCAATAACTACTGGTTGGTCTTTCCATAGTCACAAGATAATAATTGTCACCCAGTCTTATCTGTTGAAAACTACACCAAGAATATGGCAGTATTCACAACACACAGTAATGGTGGTGAAAAAACATCAATCAAACTAATCATTCATACTCTCAGGACAATATGATGAGCTTCAATCAAAACAAATAGATTAGCTTGCTAAATGGTCCAAATAAACTAACAAGGTGAGAAAGCACAGGTGCAAAGGAGCAATTGAGCACAATGTGTTTGCTTGGTGAGAAATGATGTCTACAGCAAAGGCAATTTTAGGTTAAGCATTTAGACCAACTCAAGCATCAACTGTAAATGATAATAGGGTATTGTCATGACTGATATAGAGACAGTACAATATAGATGCAGTTTAGCAAATACTAGACAATAAATATTAACAGATCTTATTTTAACACAAGCTCATGATGGCAACTAATTATCACAAGGAAAACATTTTAGTAGATTCCTGCATTTTCAGTTAAGGAATTCATTGAACATGAATGCACGTGTTTTGCTAAGACATCGATTTAAAGGGTCTTTTCAAAGCAAAAAATACATTACAGCTCCAAAGCAGAATATGTTAAGTGAGCCAATCAGCAAAGTCGTCAATCACCAGCCATATTTTCCTTGGTAACTAGGCTTATACTTTAGATGCAGTTCCTTTTCTAGCTTCCAGTGTTTGAACATGAATTAATGAATGTTACAGGGCATTATGCTTCATATTTATGGTGGATACCATAGGCTTCCTCCTATATCAATTTTTGTTTGCTACACTGGCCCTCTTGTTAGATTATCAGAATGTTGTATTAGTTGCAGATTTGTTTGTGTACATAGGTTCATTTACTATTGAGGTTGGAGAGGGCTGCTGTTGTATATATCTCTCTGTTTATTATTCTAATTAGATATATAACTTATGCTGCACCCCACTGGCTAGCTCCAGTCCAGTTCTTTATTTTTTGCATTTAGGTTATCAGTACTGTTAGTTTAAGGCTGCTGTGTCCCTTTATATGTATATACCTATACTGCAATACTTCTTGGGTCCAAGAATAACCCCGTTTTCGTCTGATACCCCAGTAATTCCTCATAACAGCATGATGATATATAGATAGGTCCAAGAGTGGCGAATACTTACATTTAAGGGGAACTTTCTCATTCTTTACTTTAAAGATCCTGTTATTTAGGGGTTTAACTATATTTAACGTCATTATAAATAGCTGAGGTTTTATCTTGTTTAAGATATTATTTGTTGTCTTAATGTACTGGGAATTTGTGACTTTTGACACTGTGTTATAATTATCATATTCCTTTTGTATTTGTGTTTCTGCAACAGAGAGCTTTATTTATACTCTTTAGCTCCGAATGTTTAAATAAAAAAACCTCAATAAAAAAAATAAAAATTCAAGAAATAAAAAAAGCAAAGATTACCCTTAGAAAAACCAAAAACAACTAAATTCATATCTGATCACTGATTATTTGTATTGAATAAAGTTTTACTTTTCATAACATGTTAGTTCTACCCTGATCTCAGTACATTCACGATATACATAAAACATGCAACAACAACAAAAATAAAAAGAACCAATTTTCTCCTCTTGATCCCTCCTTTGTTTAAATATAGCTCCTTTCAGTGGGAGCATATTGAGATACACTGTGGAGTGTGCACATGTCTTCAAATAATTGCTGTAAGCACTTCAGCCATACAGTGCTGCAGAAGTACACACTCCTAAGTCTACCTCAGTATGCTCTCATAGAAAAGAGCAAAGTTAAAGTCCAATATAAAACAGCTCTAGGGATACTTAGAGGAATGAGAAGCAGCATACATAAATATAACCCTTTGTTCTAAAGGTTTTAGTGGTCTCCGTGGATTGTGTGTGCACCAGTGACTTCTAGGGGGAGATGAAGAGTGGTCCTTGGGGGTATTAAGAAGTTGTTCTAGGGAGTGATAGGTAGTGTTTCTTGGGGGTGATGGGTAGTGTTTTTTAGGGGATGATGGAGAGTGGTTCTTGGGGGGTGGTAAGAAGTGGTTCTAGGGAGTGATGAAGAGTAAATCTTGGGAGTGATAGGTAAAGGTTCTTGGGAGTGATGTGTAGTGTTTCTAGGGGGTGATAGGTACTGGTTGTAGGAGGTGATGAGTAGTGGTACTTGGGGGTGGTAAGAAGTGGTTTCGGGGTGATGGAGATTGGTTCTTGGGAGTGATAGGCAGTGGTTCTTGGGAGTGATGGGTGGTGTTTCTTGGGGGTAATGGGTAGTGGATCTTAGGGTTGATTGGAAGTGGTTCTTGTGAGTGATGGGTATTGTTTCTAGGGGGTAATAGGTAGTGTTTCTTTGGAGTGATGGGTAGTGTTTCTTAGGAGTGATGGGTAGTGTTTCTTGGGAGTGATGAGTAGTATATCTAGGGGTGATGGAGAGTGGTTCTTGGGAGTTTTAAGAAGTGGTTCTAGGGAGTGATGGAGAGTGGTTCTTGGAAGTGATAGGTAGTGGTTCTTAGGATTGATAGGTAGTGGTTCTTGGGAGTGATAGGTAGTGGTTCTTGGGAGTGAGGGGTAGGTGTTTCTAGGGGGTGCTAGGTAGTGGCTCTTGTAGGTGATGGGTAATGGTTCTTGGGGGTGGTAAGTAGTGGTTCTAGGGGTGCTAAGTAGTGGTTCTAGGGGGTGATAGTTAGTGGTTCTTGGGAGTGATGGATAGTGTTTCTAGGGGGTGAGAGGTGGAGGTTTTAGGGGGTGAAGGGTAGTGTTTCTAAGGTTGATGGGTAGTGTAAAGCACTTGCAAACATTGTAGAACCCCCAATTCTCTGAAAATTCAAAAGTAAAATAAATAAGGCCATCCATTTTTACGTCCTCTGCTCTACCCTGAAAAAGTGAGAGTTAAAAGGAAAGCAAAAATAAGTAGAGGAAATAGGTATTAAAAAAAGTGAAATGGGAGAAGATAACAATAAAAAAAATAGAGAGAGCAGGAATAACCATTATTGTGTTCTTTAAAACATAAAACTGTTGAATTGTTCAGTGCTCCATGTAGAAAATTAGAACAACCTTGAAATATTTATTCATTATATATTTTTCCTGGAAATAAAGCTTGTTCCATTTCAGCTAGCGAGGTGTCCGTTATTCTTAAGTATGGTAAAATTACTACCCCTGCAACATGCTACAAAGTGGTTAGACAAGAGCACAAAATTATTTATATCTGCCACCAAATGACCACATCAGAACATTAATTCCACCAGACTCTTCAAGAGGTGCATTCCTGAACTGAAAATGACAAAGCCAAATGATTTTACAACATGTATTTTGTGCTTTTATTATGCAAAACTTACTTGCTGCCCTATACCATACCAGAGCAGAACACAAGCATCACATCACAAACATTTGTGGTACTCACATACCTTTGGCATATTGATGACCAAATGGCCAGTGGTCTGTGATCGTTTAGCCGTGCTGTTGTCCGGTTTAACTTCTGCAGGAAGCACAAGCTGAAATGTCTTTAAAAAACATAAATATTAGTATAGCTGATATAAAACATCTTCTATATAATTTCTCAGCTATTGCATTTTCAGACTAAAGATATCAGAATTAAAGGGACACTAAACTGACGGCACAACTGCAATAACATGGTTGCGACTCACTGTGCTAATATATTTCCTCCTGTACTTGTAGCTCTAAAGACTTTATCTTATTTAAATCCATTATGGAAGCCAGTTGATCAAGCTCTGCACCTTTATACTGGGAGTGGCCATATTGGTACATATTGATGTATTCTTTCACAGATCAGCAACTTTAACAGCTATAGGCAGCTGTACCTTGCACAATACAAAGTGGAAGATTTAAAAAATGTTTAGCTGTGAATGTTACAACTTGCCAAAGAGACAATAATATCAATGATCTGTGAATATGCACTGCTTCTTTCACAGGATATGAGAATACCTAAACCCCAAGATGGTGGAACCCAGCGTGAAGCTGCAAAGCTTTGATAACCAGCACCTGCAATGGGTTGAAGTTAATTACCGGTTTTACTTTGAATCATAGCACTAGCACATATTAAAGACAATATCCTAACTCATTAAAGTTAATATACATCCATTTATATATTTTCTAAGTTACATATTAAGCAGTCATTTTATAATTTAACCTTGATGCAAACTACAGCACATGTATATGCCAAAAACATTACTTGCATTACTTTCATCTATTCATAACAATAGAGCTAAATGCCCTTTTAAGGGCAATGCCCATCCAAATGCCCTTTGGATGGGGAGCTTAGGTTGATTTAGTTAGGGTTTTATTTAGGGGGTTGTTTGTGTGGGTGGTGGGTTTTACTGTTGGTGGGTTGTTTGTATTTTTTTTTACAGGTAAAAGAGCTGATTTCTTTGGGGCAATGCCCCGCAAAAGGCCCTTTTAAGGGCTATTGGTGGTTTAGTTTAGGCTAGGGTTTTTTTTTATTTTGGGGGGGGGCTTTTTTATTTTGATAGGGCTATTAGATTAGGTGTAATTAGTTTAAATATCTGTAATTTTTTTTATTATTTTCTGTAATTTAGTGGTTTTTTTTGTACTTTAGCTAATTTAATTTAGGTAATTGTATTTTATTTAGTTAATTTATTTAATTATATTGTAGTGTTAGGTGTTAGTGTAACTTAGGTTAGGTTTTATTTTACAGGTAAATTTGTATTTATTTTAGCTAGGTAGTTAGTAAATAGTTAATAACTATTTAATAACTATAATACCTAGTTAAAATAAATACAAACTTGCCTGTAAAATAAAAATAAACCCTAAGATAGCTACAATGTAACTATTAGTTATATAGTAGCTAGCTTAGGGTTTATTTTATAGGTAAGTATTTAGTTATTATTATTATTATCATCATCATCAGGTATTTGTAGAGCGCCAACAGATTCAGCAGTGCAGTTTTAAATAGGAATTATTTAGGTAATGATAGTAATTTTATTTAGATTTATTTAAATTATATTTACGTTAGGGGGTGTTAGGGGTTAATAAATTTAGAATAGTGGCAGCGGCGTTGGGGACGGCAGATTAGGGGTTAATAAATATTATGCAGGTGTCGGCGATGTTGGGGGCAGCAGATTAGGGGTTAATAAGTATAATGTAGGTGTCGGGGCGGCAGATTAGGGGTTACTAAGTATAAGATTAGGGGTGTTTAGACTCAGGGTTCATGTTAGGTGTAAACATAAAATGCGTTTCCCCATAGGAATCAATGGGGATGCGTTACTGAGTTTTACGCTGCTTTTTCTCAGCCGGCTCTCCCCATTGATGTCTATGGGGAAATCGTGCACGAGCACGTACGACCAGCTCACCGCTGACTTAAGCAGCGCTGGTATTGGAGTGCGGTAAGGAGCACAATTTTGCTCAACGCTCACCCGTAATACCAGAGCTGTAGGTAAGTGAGCGGTGAGAAAAAACTGCTCGTTAGCACCGCACAGCTTCTAACACAAAACTTGTAATCTAGCTGAATGAATTTGTAAAAAATAAATTGAATAATCCCATTATAGTCTTTAAATACAGTTGCTATGAGGGCAAAAAAAAATATAAAGACAGTTATTCCATATAATTTATAAGTGCATTTTATTATGATAGGTAGAGGCTGAATATGGACTTTAACAACAATAATTATTATTTTTTACTATTATTTTATCCAAGGTAGAAGTGATATTCGAAAGGGCTTTATGTTCCCAAAGGAAGAAAAATAAAAAATATAAATAATACAGTTTTAATTACAATATTTCGGTAAATGTTCCTTTTCTACTACTTTTTTTTCCATTACCTCCAACGTAAATAACTGGTAGCGAAGTACTAATAATATAGTATTTTTGGTTTATTTTGTGGATTTATTTTGTTTGTTTTGATACAAAAGAAATAAACTATTAATTCAAAAGGTTTTATAGAGCTTTTAAAGCTTAAAAATATGAATTTCCCTTCTAAACAGTATCTTAAACTAATTTTACATTTTTTCCAGACGTAAAGTAACTGCCATTTGAAGGCTAAAAAACTGATGTAGAAAATGGAACCAACAGAGAATAGAAGAAGAAGCATTTCTTTGTCTGCAACTCCTCTGAGACTGACAGTGATTGATTAATTGAACAGCAATAAGTGGCAAGGTCCAAATAATTCTGTAACTTAATCCCGGAGTTAGGTGAATGAACCAAGACATATTGATTTATCACTGCACATCTCCTATTTCTACTTACTGCTAGAAACTGCAGTTTCCAAAATGTGTACTCAAGATAATCAGATACAGAATACATAAAGGAACAGTGTACTGTAAAAAAACAATTCTAGCTATAGAGTATTAAAGTGATGGTATACTTTAACTAATCCAGTGCCATATATGTGATCTTTGCCATTAAAAAAATATGCACTTTTTTTTTAAATATATCCATGAAAAGGGTTAAATCCATGCCTATAATAATACTTCTGCAATGTTATGCAGGACCACTGGGATGAACCTTTTTTTTTTTTTTTTTTGAGATACAATTTTTTTTATTGAGGTAATTGAAACATACAATATAGGTTGAAAATACAATTTCAAATGTTCTCGAAAGACAGGTTACAGTATGACATGCAGTTCACCAACACAATAAATAACCTTGTGAATATTACCGCCAGTACATAAATTATTAGTTTAACCCCTAAATAGAATTATAATGGTGAAACCTCATTTTTTAATTGTACCTTATATGCGGCTCTGTGTGCACAATTATGTTACTATACCAACTCTATCAACTATATATCAAATCAAGGGAGCAATACAATATGAACCAATATTAGATTATCATAATATAGTACAAAAACATATTAGAGTGCAGGAGGACATGGGACTTATTGGTGAGAATAATACGATGATAAACTTAACGTCCTAAAATGAATATTTAGAATGTCAGGGAGGGGCAAATCTAAAATTATAACACCAAACACCCACAATTAGACAACATTAACATACTTAATTATCTGTATATGGGATCTTAATGTGACCATTCCATGTCTAAAGAGTGCATGTTTCTAGCTATATCAGGAGCATCCTATATCAAGTACAGGTGAAAGATATAGTATGACTGGCTCAATAAACTATCTAATACATATCCTAGATACTGATAGAAAAGAGGGTCAGAGTACAAAGTAGAAATCACAATCGTTATGATAAAGCTTAACCCCATAACAGTCTGGTTTAATGGCGGGCAAAATCAGTATCCTAGAAACCCATAATATTAGGAGCATCATACAGTTGGGCAGAACGTTAGTTAAGTGCAACAATAGATAACATAGCAATGGCTGTCAAATAATCTTGTACTAAATATGTTACAATTAAAGTTCAACCAAAGCTGTCCATGGCAAAGTATAAACTGCTGCGTATTGTAACACTAGGAGAGTCATGTGGAAATGGTTGGCCCTGTATCAGTCCGGTATTGCCAAGAATGTACATCACCCTACTCCGGATCTCCAGGATTGCATCTGATAACTAACTTTCACACCGCATCCCATTGCCAATCTCAAAATGTCGCTAAGGGAAGCTGCTACACAAAGCATAATGTAAGCACGAACAGCAAGGCCACGCTTCAGCGAAATGAATATAGGGGCGGTAGGTAGGAGCTCCGTGCCTGTCATGAGTGCGCTCAGCCCAGTTCCCACTCTCTCTTGTTGTGTGAGTTCCGATTGCTCTCGATTGTCCACCGCATTGTGTGTGACACAGAGACCTCGGTCTGAGAATGACATCCTCTCCACACTTTGCAGTGACATAGCCAGACTTTGCTGGAGGCCCACATCGGGAGCGTGGGTTTCCAGTCCAAGTTCCACATCACAATTGCTAGAAAACTGCAACACAGCTGGCTCCCGTAGCATGGCGCAAAAGCTAATTTCAAAGTCCGTCAGGATTTGCTCCAAAACACTCAGTATGCCTTCCATTGTCATGCTGTAATCTCATAGGAGATGTGATCCACCGACAAGCGTAGTTTGTAACAGAGATAGCTTATTTCAAAAAGAGGGATTTCTTCAGCACAAATGGCTGTCTAGTTCGATGCGTTAGATCGATGAAGGGGGGGGGGGGGCAGGGAAAAGTATAGGCCACTCCAAGGCCTCTGTAACACACCTTCCCTGATCAGGTCTGCATGTTCTCGTTGGTCAGAGAGAGTTAGATTGATCTGTTCCTTGAGTTGTGATGATCTCAGATCCCCTAGAAAGAGTCAGATCTGCAGGTCTCAGAGAGAATAAACGGCCGTTTATAACAACTACAAGGTGGAGAACTACTTAACAGCAGCCATCTTATTCGGTGGTCGGACACGCCCAGGGATGAACTTTTTTTTATTTATTTATTATTATTACAATTCCAATAAACATCCAATCAGTATGTGTGTCATATGACACTCTTGAAGTACAGCCTTTTGAAAGCCCTTAGAGAGCAGTCCCTCACACTCTCTACATAGGCTTCCTATGTTGCAGCCCAGTCAAAAGAGGAATTGAAAGGGGGTGGAAAAACTGAAGATCCCAATATATATATATATATATATATATATATATATATATATATACATACACACACACACAAATTATGCGGTTTCATTGCAACATTCTTAAAGTCTGAAATTTACCATCACTTTAATTGTAATGGAAATGGCTTCTTTGGGTTTGTGTTTGCAATTAAAAATAGCTGGTTTTGCTAATTGAAACCACCATCTAAAATTAACATGTAAATAACAAGTATTGATCTTTGTGTATAGAAAGGATGATATAACATAAATAGGTCTGCTCTTTCTGCAGACTCAGCTCATTTCAATGGGCATGTTCATGCCAAAAATAGGCGTGGTTTCAATGAGCAAAATCAGCTAATTCAAATATAAAAATTTTAGTAATTTCTAATACATATAATTCTATGCAACTGTGAACTTTTTTTTTCACTTTTTAGATTCTGCTCACATTTAAGCCCTACTGTAGTTAATTTTTCAGTGAAAAACCAAGTTGTTGGTTGTTTTTTTCAGCGGATCCAACTTATTCAACCCTACTCGAGCGCAAACCCAATCCCATATTCTCAAGTGAGCTAGCCTGACATGAAAATATGATTACACATGCCAATGTTCTTCCAATAACAGAATATGTTCTATTTATTCCTAAATAAATATTTATTTATATATATCTGATGTTTTTTTGGTATATATATATATATATATTATAATTGCGTTTGTAACGTGTCTTTTGCTGTTGCCAGTTGCGAACGCATTCTCAAAGGAATGTTGGCTGTGCGAGGCAGCCAAAAGAAAGTTGGCTGCACCCGCAGCCAAGGTAATCCACCTGGATGCAGCTTCGGTGGATTCTTTCACCACCCCGCCATTTTTGGAATCCACATGGATGCAGCGTAGGCAAACGAAGCCTTTAAAATAAAAAAAAACATGCAACCACACACATGAAATAACTAAAAAAAAGCGTAACCGCCCACAAGAAATTAAAAAAAAATGTAACCGTCTGCTGGAAATAACAAAAAAAAAAAACGAACTGCTCACACGAAGTATAATTAAAAAAAAACAAACTAATCTCCCGCACAAAGTATTAACAAACACCTAAACCGCCAACCCCCACAACACAAAATAATAAAGTAATTAACCCCTAATCCGCAAATAACATATTTAAAATAACCGCCATCCCCTTACATCGCAATAAACCCAATTAACCTATTAACCCCTAAACCGCCAAATCCCCACATTGCATTTAACCTAATTAACCTATTAACCCCTAAACCGCCTGTCATGGATACCGGGCTGCAAGGGTTAAACCCCTACCCCCCTACAACCTCACCCCTGTTGTTTCTCAGTGGTTTTGGGCTCCTCAGAGCAACCACAATCTCTGGAAGCTTTTTTTGGCTTGTTTTTGTGTTCTAAACTTGTTAAGAGAAGAGCTGGTCTATGACCAAGAAAACCCTCCTAGGCTGGCTGGGCTCCTGGAACTCCCAGTCGGCCGGCTCACAATGGACACCCGCCTAACCCCTCTCAGGCTGGCCGGGCTCCTGGAACTCCCAGTGGGCCACAGGACAGCAGGACACCCGCTAACTTTACCCCTGGTCGCTCCAGCAGCCCTTTGCCCCAGAGCTCCTCTCTTTTGGGGATTGGTAGCCCCTAGGGAGGACAAGAGCTGGGGGAATTATCGGAGGGGAGCTCCTTTGGGAACGGGAAGTTTTGGACACCCCTAACCCCATAACTTCAACGGACTGTAACTCTGGTCCCCAGTAACGAATCACGCTGATGTTCCACCGGGATCACACCCCGAAACCGCCACCCCTAGGTACTGGGATTCTGTGGGACTGTGGCTGCTATGGAGGTGCCGGTCGGTCTGGAGGGGCGGGAATGGGGGGAAAATTGTGGGATTGTCCAGGGTCTTATGAAGATGAGCTGTGTGTATAAAAGGAGTCTGGGGACTGAGAGCTTTAAAATGGAAGTGCCGCCGCTCCACCGGGATCACACCCCGAAACCGCCACCCCTAGGTACTGGGATTCTGTGGGACTGTGGCTGCTATGGAGGTGCCGGTCGGTCTGGAGGGGCGGGAATGGGGGGAAAATTGTGGGATTGTCCAGGGTCTTATCAAGATGAGCTGTGTGTATAAAAGGAGTCTGGGGACTGAGAGCTTTAAAATGGAAGTGCCGCCGCTCCACCTGGATCACACCCGAAATCGCCACCCCTAGGTACTGGGATTCTGTGGGACTGTGGCTGCTATGGAGGTGCCGGTTGGTCTGGAGGGGCAGGAATGGCGGAAAAATTGTGGGATTGTCAAGAGTCTTATCAAGATGAGCTGTGTGTATAAAAGGAGTGTATGTTTTACAATAAAGAGAGTTCCTGTTTCACCTGAATGCTAGTATGTCAAGTTATTTGGGTGGGCTCCTGCTAAAATCACTTTCCTGGGCTACATAGCAGCTTGTTCCAGGCAGAGGAAGGACCCTCTGGCAGAGCTACCTAGTCTGGGTAGCTGGAGTCTGCCACAGGGTGGGACCCTGAGTACTAGTGCTGTCAGGCATCAGGGGTGGCTACAGGCTGTGGTCATTGGCCAGCTACATAGCTGCAGTCGTCAGGGAAGAAGCAGGACCCATTTGGCGGAGCTATCCAGTCGGGGTAGCCGGGGTATCCGTAACACTGCCAAACCCCCACATCGCAATAAACCTAATTAACCCCCAAACCCCCACATTGCAATAAACTATAAAAGGCCCTTTTAAGGGTTATTGGCAGTTTAGTATTAGATTGGGGGGGATTTTTATAGGGGTATTAGTTTAGGTTTAAATTTTTTATTTTGGATAGCTTTGTTTATTTTTTTTCTATAATTTTGCATTTTTTATTTTAGTAAAATTAGCTTGGGGGTTTGTATTCTTTAAATATAGACTGCCCTCTGGGCTTATGGCCTAGTAAATATATATACACACACACTCACCGGCCACTTTATTAGGTACACCTGTTCAATTGCTTGGCAACACAAATTGCTAATCAGCCAATCACATGGCAGCAACTCAATGCATCTAGGTGAAGATGACTTGCTGAAGTTCAAACCAAGCATCAAAATGGAGAAGAAAGGGGATTTAAGTGACTTTGAACGTGGCATGGTTGCTGGTGCCATCAAAAACTGCTGATCTACTGGGATTGTCACGCACATTCTACTAAGAGCACTTTCTTTCACCTGAGGAGTCTACAAGGCAGACGGAGGTAGAAAGAAATAATGCAGTGAACTGCCGCTCTGGTGTATTAACACATGTTATTCATTCACGCTGTGTGCGTGCAACTATCATATTGATCAAAAATAACACGGAACTAAAGTGACATCATCAGGCACAGACTGCTTCATCAAGTCAGTGTAAAGAGGATACTGCCGGAGCAGGACGCTGAGAGACTCCGCAATTGTGGCTAAGTATACAGCTGACCATCCTAGCTCATGATAAGGCGTTTTTTCCTCTAATTGACTAGCGGGATTAATACTTAAAAGACTTTCAGCGCTACTTTGGTGATCTGCTATAACTCTGAACTTTGGCTTTCAGCATCGGTGCCGCAATTTGGTACTTAATTTATAACTGAGACTGTTTACTACAGAGTTTGCTATAGCCCATACACGGATATTATTACCAATCGGCTATTATTTTCTTCACCAGACTTACTGATATATCTGTCTAATTTACAGCTTCCACCAGGGTTGCCCACATATCAGAAGGCTTATATGTATTAAGAGAGTGATTTTATATTGTATTTAAAGGATTTTATTATGTGTGTGTTTAACGCTGCAGTATATTTAAAATAATACATGTGCCTGCAGCATATATATACGGTTTATATATCGAGCTTATTAAATCAGCATATGATTGGATGATTATATAGATTTTAAGGGAGACGTCCCAATATCTGTTTGTATCTATTTTTACTGTTTATTATTAACCAGTCTTTTGGCATTTTAGTAAGATTTAGATTAGACTTTAGTAAATTAATTTTATTTAGTCCTCCAGTACTCTTTTGCTTCCTTTAACGCTCCTTATTCTACTGTTTGCTGGTATTCTAAATTGTGTTGGCTCTAACTTTGGGAAGGGTTAGCTTGAATAGGAGCTTTAAGAGTATAGCTGAAGTTCAAACCAAGCATCAGAATGGGGAAGAAAGGGGATTTAAGTGACTTTGAACGTGGCACAGTTGTTGGTGCCAGACGGGCTGGTCTGAGTATTTGAAAACTTGCTGATCTACTGGGATTTTCACGCACAACCCTCTCTAGGGTTTACATACAATGGTTCGAAAAAAACATAATTTATGCTTACCTGATAAATTTATTTCTCTTGTGATGTATCGAGTCCACGGATTCATCCTTACTTGTGGGATATTCTCCTCCCCTCCAGGAAGTGGCAGAGAAAGCACCCACAGCAGAGCTGCCTATATAGCTCCCCCCTTAGCTCTACCCCCCAGCCATTCGACCGAAGGCTAGGAAAAAAAAGGAGAAACTATAGGGTGCAGTGGTGACTGAAAGTTTAAAAATAAAAATATATATGCCTGTCTTAATAAACAGGGCGGGCCGTGGACTCGATACATCACAAGAGAAATACATTTATTAGGTAAGCATAAATTATGTTTTCTCTTGTAAGATGTATCGAGTCCACGGATTCATCCTTACTTGTGGGATACCAATACCAAAGCTTTAGGACATGGATGAAGGGAGGGACAAGACAGGGACCTTAAACGGAAGGCACCACTGCTTGTAGAACCTTTCTCCCAAAAATAGCCTCCGAAGAAGCAAAATTATCAAATTTGGAAAATTTGGAAAAAGTATGAAGCGAAGACAAATCTGTTCAACAGAAGCCTCATTTTTAAAAGCCATGTGGAAGCCACAGCTCTAGTACAATGAGCAGTAATTATTTCAGGAGGCTGCTGTCCAGCAGTCTCATAGGCCAAACGGATGATGCTTTTCAACCAAAAGGAAAGAGAGGTAGCCGTAGCCTTCTGACCTCTCTGCTTACCAGAATCAACAACAAACAATGAAGATGTTTGACGGAAATCTTTAGTTGCTTGTAAGTAGAACTTTAAAGCACGAACCACATCAAGATTGTGCAACAGACGTTCCTTCTTTGAAGAAGGATTAGGACACAGTGAAGGAACAACAATCTCTTGATTGATATTCCTGTTAGAACCAACCTTAGGGAGGAACCCAGGTTTGGAACGCAAAACCACCTTATCTGCATGGAAAATAAGATAAGGGGAATCACACTGTAAAGCATATAGCTCAGAAACTCTTTGAGCCGAAGAGATAGCTACTAAAAACAAAACTTTCCAAGATAGAAGCTTAATATCCATGGAATGCATAGGTTCAAACGGAACCCCTTGAAGAACTTTAAGAACTAAATTGAGGCTCCATGGCGGAGCAACAGGTTTAAATACAGGCTTGATTCTGACCAAAGCCTGACTAAATGCTTGAACGTCTGGGACATCTGCCAGACGTTTGTGTAGAAGAATAGACAAAGCAGATATTTGTCCTTATAAGGAACTAGTTGATAATCCCTTCTCCAAACCTTCTTGGAGAAAAGACAATATTCTAGGAATCCTAATCTTACTCCACGAGTAACCTTTGGATTCCCACCAATAAAGATATTTGCGCCAAATCTTATGATAGATCTTCATGGTGACAGGCTTTCTAGCCTGAATCAGGGTATCAATGATCGACTCAGAGAAACCACGCTTTGATAGAATCAGGCGTTCAATCTCCAAGCAGTCAGGCGCAGAGAAATTAGATTTGGATGCGTGAACAGACCTTGGATTAGAAGGTCCCGCCTCATTGGCAGAGATCATGGTAGAACCAAGGACATGTCCACTAGGTCTGCATACCAAGTCCTGAGTGGCCACGCAGGTGCTATCAGAATCACCGAAGCTCTCTCCTGCTTTATTCTGGCAACCAGACGTAGAAGGAGAGGAAATACATAGGCCAGATTGAAGGACCAAGGCACTGCAAGAGCATCTATCAGTACCGCCTTGGGATCCCGCGACCTGGACCCGTAACAAGGAAGTTTGGCATTCTGACGGGACGCCATCAGATCCAATTCTGGTGTGCCCCATAGCTGAATCAGCTGGGAAAATACCTCCGGATGGAGTTCCCACTCCCCCAGATGAAAAGGCTAACGACTTAGGAAATCCGCCTCCCAGTTCTCTACTCCTTGGATGTGGATTGCTGAGAGATGGCAAGAGTGATCCTCTGCCCATCAGATTATTTTGGTTACCTCCATCATCGCTAGAGAACTCCTTGTTCCTCCTTGATGATTGATATAAGCTACAGTCGTGATGTTGTCCGACTGAAACCTGATGAATTTGGCCGCAGCAAGCTGAGGCCATGCCTGAAGCGCATTGAATATCACTCTCAGTTCTAGAATATTTATCGGGAGAAGAGATTCCTCCCAAGACCATAAGCCCTGTGCTTTCAGGGAGTTCCAGACTGCACCCCAGCCTAGCAGGCTTGCATCTATTGTTACAATGAGCCACTCTGGCCTGCGGAAACACATTCCCTGAGACAGGTTGTCCGGAGACAACCACCAGAGAAGAGTATCTCTGGTCTCCTGGTCCAGATGCAATTGAGGAGACAATTCTGCATAATCCCCATTCCACTTTTTGAGCATGCATAGTTGTAGTGATCTGAGGTGTAGGCGGGCAAAAGGAACTATGTCCATTGCCACTACCATGAGTCCGATTACCTCCATATACTGAGCCACTGATGGCCTAGGAATGGAATGAAGAGCTCGGCAAGTGGTTAAGAGTTTTGATTTTCTGACCTCCGTCAGAAATATTTTCATTTCTACCGAGTCTATCAGACTCCCTAGGAAGGAAACTCTTATAAGAGGGAAGAGAGAACTCTTTTTTATGTTCACCGTCCACCCGTGAGATTTCAGAAAAGCCAACACAATGTCCGTGTGAGACTTGGATAACTGGAAAGTTGACGCCTGAATTAAGATAAGCCGCCACTGCTATACCCTGTGGTCATAGAACCGCCAGAAGGGACCCTAGCACCCTTGTGAAAATTCTGTGAATAGGGATGTGTAGATACGCATCCTTTAAGTCCACGATGGTCATATATTGATCCTCCTGGATCAGAGGTAGAATAGACCGAATAGTCTCCATCTTGAATGATGGGACTTTGAGGAACTTGTTTAGAATTTTAAGATCCAAGATTGATCTGAAAGTTCCCTCTTTTTTGGAAACCACAAACAGGTTTGAGTAAAATCCTAGCCCCTGTTCCTCTTTTGGGACTGGGCGGATCACCCCCATGATATGTAGGTCTTCTACACAGCATAAGAACGCCTCTCTCTTTGCCTGGTTTACGGACAATCGAGAAATGTGAAAAGTCCCCCTTGGAAGAAAGCCTTTGAACTTCCAGAAAATATCCCTGGGACACAATTTCTAAAGCCCAGGGATTGTGAACATCTCTTGCCCAAGCCTGAGCAAAGAGAGAGAGTCTGCCCCCTACTAGATCCGGTCCTGGATCGGGCACTACCCCTTCATGCTGTCTTAGAGGCAGCTGCAGGCTTCTTGGCCTGTTTACCCTTGTTCCAAGCCTGGTTAGGTCTCCAGACTGACTTGGATTGGGCAAAATTCCCCTCTTGCTTTGCAACAGAGGAAGCTGAAGCGTGACCACTCTTGAAATTCTGAAAGGAATGAAAATTATTTTGTTTGGTCCTCATCTTATTTGATCTATCCTGAGGGAGGGCATGACCTTTCCCTCCAGTGATGTCTGAAATAATCTCTTTCAGTTCAGGCCTGAATAGGGTCTTTCTCTTGAAAGGGATGTTCAAAAGCTTAGTTTTAGATGACACATCAGCAGACCAGGATTTAAGCCATAACGCCCTGCGTGCTAAAATGGCAAAACCTGAATTCTTTGCCGCTAATTTAGCCAGTTGAAAAGCGGCATCTGTAATAAAAGAATTAGCCAATTTAAGGGCCTTAATTCTGTCCAAAATTTCTTCTAATGGAGTCTCCATCTGAAGAGCCTCTAACCAGAAAGCAGCTGCATTAGTTGCAGGAACAATGCACACAATAGGTTGAAGAAGAAAACCTTGATGAACAAAAATTTTCTTCAGGAGACCCTCTAATTTATTATCCATAGGATCTTTGAAAGCACAACTGACTTCAATAGGTATAGTTGTATGCTTAGACAGAGTAGAAATAGCTCCCTCCACCTTAGGAACTGTCTGCCACGAGTCCCACATGGTGTCAGATATGGGAAAAATTTTCTTAAAAACAGGAGGGGGAATGAAAGCCTGGTCTATCCCACTCCGTAGCAATAATATTCACAACCCTCTTAGGGACTGGAAAAAACATCAGTGTAAACAGGAACCTCTAAGTATTTATCCATCTTACACAATTTCTCTGGGACCACTATAGGGTCACAATTATCTAGAGCCGTTAATACCTCTCTGAGCAATAAGCGGAGGTGTTCAAGCTTAAATTTAAAAGCCATCATATCAGAATCTGTCTGAGGAAGCGTCTTTCCTGAATCAGAAATTTCTCCCTCAGATAACAAATCCCCTACCTCAGAGCATTGTGAGGGAATATCAGATACGGCTACTAAAGCGTCAGACTGCTCAGCATTTTTCCTTAACCCAGAGCTGTCCCGCTTTCCTTGTAAACCAGGCAGTTAGGATAAAACCTCTGTGAGGGTTATATTCATAACTGTGGCCATGTCTTGTAAAATAAATGAATTTGACTAACTAGAGGTACTTGGCGTCACTTGTGCGGGCGTTACTGGTTGTGACACTTGGGGAGAGCTAGATGGCGAACCCTCATTTACTTCTGACTGAGAATCATCTATTGCTCTATTTTTAAGTGCTAATATATGATCTTTATAGTTTATAGACATATCAGTACAATTGGGACACATTCTAAGAGGGGGTACCACAATGGCTTCCAAACATATTGAACAAGGGTTTTCCTTGGTGTCAGACATGTTAAACAGGCTAGTAATGTAACAAGCAAGCTTGGAAAACACTGTAATCAAAGTAAATAACACTTAGAAATAAAATGGTACTGTGCCTTTAAGAGAAAAAAAGCTGCACAAATTCTGCAAAACAGTGTAAAAAAGCAGTAAACATAACAAAATGTTTACAGTAGTATCATATAGCCTTAGTAACTTTGCACAGCTATGCAAATAAACAAATAACCCCTTAATGGCAAAACTGGATTGAAAAAAATATCAAAACCGATAAAAAAAGACTTTCAGCACCTTGCCACAGCTTTGCTGTGGCGCCTACCTGCCCTTCAGAACAATTTGTGGGGGAAAAAAAACTTCTTTTACAGCCCTCAAATACGGCAGGAACCTCTGGAGAAACAGTTAGAAGTCTCAGAGGAAAAGAAACTGCGCAACTGAGGCACGAAAATAGGCCCCTCCCACCTCACTCGAGTTTTGAGGCCTAACAGAAAAACACTAGAGTGTCTCTCAATTAACCATGTGGGTTAAAAAACCCTAAAACAAGACATAATGACCCCTTTAGTCCCTTCAAAAAAACGTTATAATTGCATCATTTACTGAATAAACAAAAACGCTTTTACCAAACAGTGTCACCAGTAACTAATGAGCCCTTCATGCAAGCTGAAATTCCTATCCAAGTGTCTGAATACAGCTTACCCTTCCCTCATAGGGATATTGCCAGCCTTTTCTAGAAATAACATAGTCTACCTAGAAAAAAATAGACTGAACATACCTTAATGCAGTTTAGCCTGCAAACTGTTCCCCCAACTGAAGTTTTCCTGTACTCTTCAGCCCTTGTGAGAACAGCAGTGGATCTTAGTTACAAAAATGCTAAGATCATCATCCTCCTTGCAGAAATCTTCATCCCTTTTCTGCCAGAGAGTAAATAGTACACACCGGTACCATTTAAAATAACAAACTTTTGCTTGAGAAAATAAAAACCTAACATTTTTGTCACCACAATCCTCTTTGCCCTTCCTAGCAGTTAAGCAGGCAGAGAGAATGACTGGGGGTAGAGCTAAGGGGGGAGCTATATAGGCAGCTCTGCTGTGGGTGCTCTCTATGCCACTTCCTGTAGGGGAGGAGAATATCCCACAAGTAAGGATGAATCCGTGGACTCGATACATCTTACAAGAGAAAAGAAAATAACCAGTGAGTGACAGTTGTGGACAAAAATGCCTTGTTGATGTCAGAGGAGAATGGACAGACTGGTTTGAGATGATAGAAATACAACAGTAACTCAAATAACCACTCGTTACAACCAAGGTATGCAGAATACTATCTCTAAATGAACAACACGTCAAATCTTGAAGCCACATCGGGGTGCCACTCGTGTCAGCTGGCATATGCTCTGCTTGTTCCTGAAACCAAGTTCCCTTACTGAGATTCTGGCGTATCTCTGCTTGTTCCTGAAACCGAGTTCCCTTACTGAGATACTGGCGTATGCTCAGCCTGTTCCTGAAACCAAGTTCCCTTATTGAGATACTGGCGTATGTACAGCCTGTTCCTGAAACCAAGTTCCCTTACTGAGATACTGGCCTATGCACAGCCTGTTCCTGAAACCAAGTTCCCTTACTGAGATACTGGCGTATGAACAGCCTATTCCTGAAACCAAGTTCCCTTACTGAGATACTGGCGTATGCTCAGCCTGTTCCTGAAACCAAGTTCCCTTACTGAGATACTGGCGTATGCTCAGCCTGTTCCTGAAACCAAGTTCCCTTACTGAGATACTGGCGTATGCTCAGCCTGTTCCTGAAACCAAGTTCCCTTACTAAGATACTGGCATATCCTCAGCCTGTTCCTGAAACCAAGTTCCCTTATTGAGATACTGGCGTATGCTCTGCCTGTTCCTGAAACCAGGTTCCCTTATTGAGATACTGGCGTATGCTCTGCCTGTTCCTGAAACTAAGTTCCCTTACTGAGATACTGGTGTATGCTCAGCTTGTTCCTGAAACCAAGTTCCCTTACTGAGATACTGGCATATGCTCAGCCTGTTCCTGAAACCAAGTTCCCTTACTGAGATACTGGCGTATGCTCAGCCTGTTCCTGAAACCAAGTTCCCTTACTGAGATACTGGCGTATGCTCAGCCTGTTCCTGAAACCAAGTTCCCTTACTGAGATACTGGCGTATGCTCAGCCTGTTCCTGAAACCAAGTTCCCTTACTGAGATACTGGCGTATGCTCAGCCTGTTCCTGAAACCAAGTTCCCTTACTGAGATACTGGCGTATGCTCAGCCTGTTCCTGAAACCAAGTTCCCTTACTGAGATACTGGCGTATGCTCAGCCTGTTCCTGAAACCAAGTTCCCTTACTAAGATACTGGCATATCCTCAGCCTGTTCCTGAAACCAAGTTCCCTTATTGAGATACTGGCGTATGCTCTGCCTGTTCCTGAAACCAGGTTCCCTTATTGAGATACTGGCGTATGCTCTGCCTGTTCCTGAAACTAAGTTCCCTTACTGAGATACTGGTGTATGCTCAGCTTGTTCCTGAAACCAAGTTCCCTTACTGAGATACTGGCATATGCTCAGCCTGTTCCTGAAACCAAGTTCCCTTACTGAGATACTGGCGTATGCTCAGCCTGTTCCTGAAACCAAGTTCCCTTACTGAGATACTGGCGTATGCTCAGCCTGTTCCTGAAACCAAGTTCCCTTACTGAGATACTGGCGTATGCTCAGCCTGTTCCTGAAACCAAGTTCCCTTACTGAGATACTGGCGTATGCTCAGCCTGTTCCTGAAACCAAGTTCCCTTACTGAGATACTGGCGTATGCTCAGCCTGTTCCTGAAACCAAGTTCCCTTACTGAGATACTGGCGTATGCTCAGCCTGTTCCTGAAACCAAGTTCCCTTACTGAGATACTGGCATATCCTCAGCCTGTTCCTGAAACCAAGTTCCCTTATTGAGATACTGGCGTATGCTCTACCTGTTCCTGAAACCAGGTTCCTTTATTGAGATACTGGCGTATGCTCTGCCTGTTCCTGAAACCAGGTTCCCTTATTGAGATACTGGCGTATGCTCTGCCTGTTCCTGAAACTAAGTTCCCTTACTGAGATACTGGTGTATGCTCAGCTTGTTCCTGAAACCAAGTTCCCTTACTGAGATACTGGCATATGCTCAGCCTGTTCCTGAAACCAAGTTCCCTTACTGAGATACTGGCATATGCTCAGCCTGTTCCTGAAACCAAGTTCCCTTACTGAGATACTGGCATATGCTCAGCCTGTTCCTGAAACTAAGTTCCCTTACTGAGATACTGGCGTATGCTCAGCTTGATCCTGAAACCAAGTACCCTGGCTCTGATACTGCTGTATGCACAGCTTGATCCTGAAATCAAGTACCCGTGTGTCTGTTGAAGGACTTCTGCTTAAACTGTTCTTTTACAAAGACTTTTGTTTGTTTATTATAAGGTTAGAATATAACCTCAATTTGCATTGCCTCTTGTTTTCCTTGCATTACATTAGTAAAGTTTCTTCAAGAAAAGACCTTCTTTGTTCTGTATTTCCATTCTGGTATACTGAGTCCTACTCACCTCTTCATATCCTCTCAGATTAACTCAGCCATCACCTTGCACATGCTCAATATCCCTGAACCTGCTCAGCCAAGCATGACATGTTGTATCTCTATGTTAAAGCCCTTTGCCTGCTTTTTTTTCCTAACACTTGAGATCTCATATCTTTGACCCATTATAACTTTTTTTTAATAATTTTTAGCTGATGGTGTTATTATGAGTGTAACTATACTTTGTAATGTATTTTTGATGTGTTTTGTAATCACCTGGTTATTAAAATATATATAGGGGATTCATTTTAAAGAGACGCAAAAGCCATTTTTTTTTCTTTCATAATTTAGAAAGAGCATGCAATTTCCTTTTATTATCTAATTTGCTTACTTCTCTTGATATAATTTGTTGAAAAGCATATCTAAAAAGGCTCAGGAGTTGCTGATTGGTGGCTGCACACAGATGCCTCGTATTATTGGCTCACCCATGTGCATCATTATTTCTTCAAATAAGGATACCTAAATAATGAAGCAAATTAGATAATAGAGGTAAATTGTATTGTTGTGTAAAATTGTATTCTCTATCTGAATCATGCAAGAAAACAATTGGGTTTCATATCCCTTTAAAGAGCAGATTAAATACAAGGAGTCTTGGGGGTCTCTGTCTAGACCTTTTTGATAAGCTGCCTTCCTACAAAATGTGTTTCTTTTTTTTATACTATGTTGCTTTTACTTTTTTACCCCAAGGTATTTGCCTTTCAAACAAGGATCTTAGGTGTTTTTAGGACTTAAGGGAGTTGAGATTGAGGGGGCTGAATGCTCCCCACCCACTCCAGCTCCTTTAAGTTTCCTGCAGCAGCCCCACGCCTGGGGTCACCTTGCTACTGTACTTAAGTGCAGAGGGGCCACAATCAGCTCCGAAATCACTCCTCCCCCCACATTGTCAACATCACTTAAAGGGACAGTCTAGTCCAAAATAAACTTTCATGATTCCAATTTACTTTTAACACCAATTTTGCTTTGTTCTCTTGGTATTCTTACTTGAAAGCTAAATCTTGGAGGTTCATATGCTAATTTCTAAGCCCTTGAAGGCCGCCTCTTCTCTCAGGGCATTTTGACCGTTTTCACCACTAGAGGGTGTTAGTTCATGTGTGTCATATAGATAACACTGTGCTCACGCACGTGGAGTTCAGGTGAGCCAGCTCTGATTGGCTAAGATGGATGTCTGTCAATAGAACTAAAATAAGGGGGCAGTTTGCAGAGGCTTAGATACAAGGTAATCACAGAGGTAAAAAGTATATTAATATAACTGTGTTGGTTATGCAAAACTAGGGAATGGGTAATAAAGGGATTATCTATCTTTTTAAACAATAAGAATTCTGGTGTAGACTGTCCCTTTAAGCAGTTAAGGTGAGAAATGATTACAGTACATTACCCTTTAAAGAGAAAAAAATGAAAAAGTTATTTTATGTGTATGACAGAACATCAATAATACATGCTAAAACTGTGTTTTATGTAAAACATTATGATACTGCAGTATCTATGATCACTGGCTGATATGGGAAATAGACCTTACATTTTTGTCTAATGCAATTATGTAACAAGAGATAAATACCTTGCCTTTGACCACAATTTTTACGTAAGTTGGTTGAACATCAACCTCAATTAGCGAAGTGTCCAAATGCCTGTTGATAAAGCAGTTAAAAAAATTGTTAATCAAGGACAATGTTTCATAGAATTATTGTAAATTGTTAGATATTTATTCAAAACACACTTCTTATGTACAAGCAAATATTTTTCAAGCCTCAAAATGGAATTGCTTACTGTGAATCATTAATTGGCAGATGCCTGAGGAATACAATTTCCATAGTAAAAGTATGTATTTCCCTAAAAATACATTGACTCATCGTCATCGAGCTCCCTTTATCAAGATAAAGATTCAGCTTTAGAGCCTTTGTGGCGTAGGCGACCCTGTAACTGCTTGTTAAGAAGCAGCAGGACGATAAACACCTTGAGATTGTAATATAAAATGCTTAATTATGTAGAGCAAAACAGTTTTACAATCTACTTTAACTATTTAGCCCTGTGTTAAAGTAATTGAACTATGAACATTTTAAGTTTTCTAATACTGAGAACTGGAAATGCATTATGCAGACTTCTTAAGGCTAACCCTGCTACATATATATCGCTAATTGGCCTTAAGAGATAGCAATACTGGTTTCGCTAACATAGTGACTGTGGTTAGCCATGTCTACTTCAATAACTGGTCTGGATTGGCACCTCCTTACAAGAAAAAATGGTGGGCAGAGCTTAGCTATTGAAAATAATTTTGTTTTCAAACTGTTTAACGCCTTCATGGAAGGGGCCAAGTGCTTCGATCGGATAAAAAAATTAAATCACACAATCAACTATGCGATCAAATAATGGGAGCTGCCTACACTCAGGGCCCCGTCTTTAATATTGACTGGACCCTGGGCAAACATTTTCTTGCCCCCCCCCCCCCCATGCAATTTTGCTCTCTGCGGCAACATCCCGAAAAACAACTAAATCAATTTTTTATTTTTTTTAATTATTAGCCCAGCAGTGGATCATCTACTGCTTGGCTAATTATTAAAAAAAAAAAGATGAAATAAATTGCAATATGTGAAACTGGACATAAGCAGTACTAATAAGTAAATAAATATATAAATTCCTCCAATGTGGATTAATTTAATATGCTTTTGAATGAGATTAAGGTGTGAGGTTAGCTGGTTAAAGAGATTTAGGGCTGGTTAAAGAGATTTAGGGCAGCCAACAGGAGCAAAGCAAGGTAAAGACTGAGGAGGAAGCATGGAGGTGCAGACAAATATCAAGGATGAAGAGAGCAGTGTGTGCAACTGCACAGATGTTCAAATTCTCATGTGCCTGCCACTCCAGATTTCTGCTGCATGTGCCTATAGTCAGCCCTACCCAGAAACAATCCCCACCCCCAGAGCAGTTACCTGGTAACAGTGGTAACCCCAGCAGGACCTTTTCGGAAAGTGGGATTGGCTGGATGCTGTGTTAGGGCTTAGCATTCAGTGCTGCACAGTGCACATCTAAAACAGCACATGGCACTAGCTTGGCATGTCACATGACACCGGTACGGTCTGGCACAGTTTCTCACAAATAAATATAAGCAGAGAACTTTTGACTGTGACAGTATTAGGACTGACTGTGTGTGTGTCCCATGTCACATGACATCAGCAGTCTGGCATGACTGCCCCTTTTGCCCTTTGTTAAAGATAGCCCTGCCTACACTGATAGGCATGCCCCCAGTCCAATTTTCCATTAGCAAAAAGATGGATGCTGTAGGATGCCATGTAAGGTAGGACGTTCCATGCCGCCCTAACGGCAATAAAGCCTAGCACTGTTAGGATGGCATTAAACATCCTAACGGCATGAAGGGGTTAAACTTGGCAGATTTGTTATTCTACAGCAAGATAGAAAAATCTTGTCACTAGAAAGTGTTTATTGTCCCTTTAAATACTCAATAAAAAGTTAAAGAATCTCAGTTGAAACCTCATAAGCCTCTTAAAGGAATAGTCTAGTCAAAATTAAACTTTTGTGATTCAGATAGAGCATGCAATTTTAAGCAACTTTCTACTCCTATTATCAAATTTTCTTCGTTCTCTTGGTATCTTTATTTGTAAAAGGAGGAATATAAGCTTAGGATCCGGCCCATTTTTGGTTCAGCACCTGCGTTGTCATTCCAAAAGAAAATGATTTATCAGGTAAGCAATAAATTATGTTTTCATATGTAAAATGATGATGGTTCACAGTCCTCCATAACATATGGGATTTATACCCAAGCAGATGGTCTATGTTAGGGACAGGGTGGAACAATTCTTTTGAATCCATGCTATTAAAAAAAAGGAAATTTATGCTTACCTGATAAATTTATTTCTTTTACGATATGACGAGTCCACGGATTTCATCCTTACTTGTGGGATTAAACCTCCTGCCAGCAGGAAGTGGCAAAGAGCACCACAGCAGAGCTGTATATATAGCTCCTCCCTTCCCTCCCTCTCCAGTCATTCGACCGAAGTTAGGAAGAGAAAGGAAAAGCCAAAGGTGACTGAAGTTTAACAAAAATAAATACCTGTCTTAGAAATGACAGGGTGGGCCGTGGACTCGTCATATCGTAAAATAAATAAATTTATCAGGTAAGCATAAATTTCCTTTTCTTTTACAAGATATGACGAGTCCACGGATTTCATCCTTACTTGTGGGATACAATACAAAAGTTACAGGACACGGATGAAAGGGAGGGACAAGACAGGAACCTAAACGGAAGGCACCACTGCTTGAAGAACCTTTCTCCCACAAACAGCTTCAGAAGAAGCAAAAGTATCAAATTTGTAAAATTTGGAAAAAGTGTGAAGAGACAACCAAGTTGCAGCCTTGCAAATCTGTTCAACAGAAGCATCATTTTTAAATGCCCATGAGGAAGCCACAGCCCTAGTAGAATGGGCCGTAATTCTTTCAAGAGGCTGCTGTCCCGCAGTCTCATATGCCAGACGGATGATACTCTTCAGCCAAAAAGAAAGAGAGGTAGCCGTAGCTTTCTGGCCCCTACGCTTTCCAGAAAAAACAACAAATAATGAAGATGATTGACAAAATTCCTTAGTCACCTTAGTAAAACTTCAGGGCACGGACCACGTCCAAATTATGCAACAGACGCTCCTTCTTTGAAGAAGGGTTAGGACATAATGAAGGAACAACAATTTCCTGATTAATATTCCTATTAGAAACAACCTTAGGAAGGAAAATAGATTTGGTACGTAAAACCACCTTATCAGAATGGAAGATAAGATAAGGCGAGTCACATTGTAACGCTGAAAGCTCAGAAACTCTACGAGCAGAAGAAATAGCAACCAAAAACAAAACCTTCCAAGATAACAACTTAATATCTATGGAAAGCATGGGTTCAAACGGAACCCCTTGAAGAACATTAAGAACTAAATTCAAACTCCAGGGTGGAGCAATTGGTCTAAACACAGGCTTGATTCTGGTCAGAGCCTGACAAAAAGACTGCACGCCTGGAACATCTGCCAAACGCTTGTGTAGTAAAATCGACAAAGCAGAAATTTGTCCCTTTAAGGAACTAGCTGATAACCCTTTCTCCAATTCTTCTTGGAGAAAAGATAGGATCCTGGGATTCGCACCAATAAAGATATTTACGCCATATCTTATGGTAGATCTTTCTAGTAACAGGCTTACGTGCCTGAATCAAAGTATCAATGACCGAATCAGAGAACCCCCTCTTAGATAAAATCAAGCGTTCAATCTCCAAGCAGTCAGTTGCAGAAAACTAGATTTGGGTGTTGGAAGGGTCCCTGAATGAGAAGGTCCTGCCTCAATGGAAGCTTCCACAGTGGCAGAGAAGACATGTCCACTAGATCGGCATACCAAGTCCTGCGAGGCCACGCAGGCGTGATCAGAATTACTGAAGCCCTCTCCTGTTTGATCCGAGCAATTACCCGGGGAAGGAGAGCAAACGGTGGAAACACATAAGCTAGGTTGAACGACCAAGGCACTGCCAAGGCATCTATCAGTTCGGCCTAAGGATCCCTTGACCTGGATCCGTATCTTGGAAGCTTGGCATTCTGACAAGACGCCATCAGATCCAATTCCGGTCTGCCCCATCTGAGGATCAGAGTGGCAAAGACCTCCGGATGGAGTTCCCACTCCCCCGGATGAAACGTCTGTCTGCTTAAAAAGTCAGCTTCCCAATTGTCCACTCCTGGGATGTAGATTGCTGACAGATAACAAGAGTGAGCCTCAGCCCACCGAATTATATTGGCTACTTCTGTCATCGCTAAGGATCTCCTTGTTCCTCCCTAATGATTGATGTAAGCCACAGTCGTGATGTTGTCCGACTGAAAGCGAATGAATTTGGCCGAAGCCAACTGAGGCCATGCCTGAAGAGCATTGAATATTGCTCTCAATTCCAGAATATTGATTGGAAGAAGAGACTCCGACTGAGTCCACACACCCTGAGCCTTCAGGGAATTCCAGACTGCGCCCCAACCTAGTAGACTGGCGTCTGTTGTCACTATCACCCATGAGGGGCTGCGGAAGCACGTCCCTTGGGACAGATGATCCGGTGACAGCCACCAAAGAAGAGAGTCCCTTGTCTCCTGATCCAGATCTATCTGAGGAGACAAATCTGCATAATCTCCATTCCACTTCCTGAGCATGCTCAGTTGTAGTGGTGTGATATGAAAACGAGCAAACGGATGTCCATTGCCGCCACCATCAATCCAATTACCTCCATGCACTGAGCCACTGATGGCCGAGGATTGGACTGAAGAGCTTGGCATGTACTCAGAATCTTTAACTTTCTGACCTCCGTCAAGAAAATTTTCATAGATATGGAATCTATTAGAGTTCCCAAGAAGGGAACCCTTGTCTGTGGAATTAATTAACTCTTTTCTAGATTCACCTTCCACCCGTGAGTCCTCAGAAAGGACAGAACCATGTCTGTATGAGACCTTGTCAGATGGTAAGACGACGCCTGGATCAGAATATCGTACAGATAAGGCGCCACTGCAATGCCCCGCAGCCTGAGAACCGCCAGAAGGGACCCTAGAACCTTTGTGAAGATCCTGGGTGCTGTGGCCAACCCGAAGGGAAGAGCCACGAACTGAAAATGTTTGTCCAGGAAGGCAAACCTTAGGAACTGGTGATGATCCTTGTGGATAGGAATATGAAGATATGCATCCTTCAAGTCCACGGTAGTCATATATTGACCCTCTTGGATCAACGGCAGAATTGTTCAAATAGTCTCCATCTTGAAGGATGTGACTCTGAGAAACTTGTTTAGACTTTTTACATCTAAAATAGGACGAAACGTGCCCTCTTTTTTGGGGGCCACAAAAAGATTTGAGTAAAAACCCCTGCCCCTGTTCCAGTATTGGAACGGGACAAATTACTCCCATAGTAGAGAGGTTTTTACACAACGTAAGAACGCCTCTCTTTTTATCTGGTCTACAGACAATCGTGAAAAGAGAAACCTCCCCCTTGGGAGAGAATTTTGGAATTCCAGTTGATACCCCTGGGACACGATTTCCAGTGTCCAAGGATCCTGAACATCTCTTACCCAAGCCTGAGCAAAGAGAGAAAGTCTGCCCCCCTACTAGATCCGGTCCCAGATCGGGGGGCGCCCCTTCATGCTGTCTTGGGAGCAGCGGGCTTCTTGGGTTGTTTACCCTTGTTCCAAGCCTGGTTGGGTCTCCAGACGGACTTGGCCTGAGCAAAATTCCCTTCCTGTTTGGCGGAAGAAGAGGAAGCAGAGGGGACTCCTTTAAAGTTCCAAAAGGAACAAAAATGATTTTGTTTACCCCTCAGTTTAGCAGTTCTATCCTGAGGTAGGAGATGACCCTTACCTCCCGTAATGTCAGAAATGATTTCTTTCAAGTCAGGCCCTGAATAGGGTTTTTCCTTTGAAAGGAATAGCCAAAAGCTTTGACTTAGATGACACATCAGCAGACCAAGATTTTAACCATAACGCTCTACGCGCTAAAATGGCAAATCCGGCATTCTTAGCCGCCAATTTGGCAATCTGAAAGGCGGCATCTGTAATAAAAGAATTAGCCTTAATTCTATCTAAAATATCCTCTAAAGGAGTCTCAGTCTTAAGAGACTCTTCTAAGGCATCAAACCAGAAGGTCGCCGCAGTGGTAACTGGTACAATGCAGGCCGTCGGTTGTAAAAGGAAACCCTGATGAATAAACAACTTCTTTAGATACATATATGGGATACATTTTCTTAAAATTAGGAGAAGGTGAGAACGGGATACCCGGTCTGTCCCATTCCCTCTTAATAATGTTCGAAATTATCTTAGGAACCGGAAAAACATCAGTGTAAGCAAGTACCTCTAAATATTTGTCCATTTTACACAATTTCTCTGGTGGTACCACAATAGAGTCACAGTCATCCAGAGTCGCTAAAACCAGGCGGAGGTGTTCAAGCTTAAATCTAAAGGACATGACGTCCGAATCCATCTGCGGTAACACACTTCCCGAATCGGAAAGTTCCCCCTCAGACAGAAGTTCCCTGACCCCCAAATCAGATCCCTGTGAGGGTACATCGGAAATGGCCAACAAAGCATCAGAGGACTAAGTATGCAAATTGACTTCTGTCCTGCTGCGTTTGCCCTGTAACACTGGCAACTTAGATAATACCTCTGTAAGGGTAGATGACATAACTGCAGCCATATCCTGCAGAGTAAATGAATTAGACGCGGTTGAAGAACCCGGCTTCGCTTGGGTGGGCGTTAAAGGTTGTGATGCTTGGGGAGAATTTGGCGGCATACCCTGATTCTCCTCAGATTGAGAATCATCCTTAGACATACTTTCCTTAAATAAAATCTGCCCTTTACATTGTAAGGTCCTTTCAGTACATGAGGGAAAAAAGTAAGAGGGGGTTCCACAGTGGCATCTAAACAAATAGAACAAGTAGTTTCCTCAAGTTCAGACATGTTAAACAGACTAGCAATAGCAATAATAGTCGTTTAATGCTTGATATATTGCACTCTGAAGTCAAACATATATTAAAAAAAAATTTTGAACTAAACAATGTACTGCGCCTTTAAATAATAAAATCGCAACAATTTGTCTGTTATAAGGCAAAACAACGTTTTCGGCAAACAAACAACGCCTTATGTGCCCCAAATAGCTTAATAATATTGCCCCACTAGTTAGGGGATATTATATCTCAATTTAAATCAATTTTGATAAAGAAACGTCTTTTCAAATCTATCACATATATTAAATCAGGTCCCTGCACCTCGCCACAGCTCTGCTGCGGTGCCTACCTGCCCCCAGAGCACCCTGAAGGAACGTTATCAGCCTCTCTGTATTTTCGATTAGCAAACAGAGCTAGGCCCCACCGGAACCTCAGGACCTTGCTGTCTATTCGGAAATCACACTGAGCGACGAAGCGCGCGAAAATAGACCCCGCCCACCGTGGGCGTAACACTAGCTTAACCGAGACCCGCGTGGGTAAAGAAGAAAACAACATGTCGGTTCATAAATTAGCCATGTGTCCCATAAATACACACACAGCGCAGTAAGCGCATTACCGTGGCAAACATCTCCTGTTAGCCAGCAGTCTAACACCAGTCTAACCGCATCTCCCAGCGTCAGCCCACAAATAAAAAAATTTAAAGTGACATACGAGTACACTATGAAATAAGCAGAATTTTTTTTTAAAGTGACATACCAGTGCACTATAAAATAATTAGAATAACAGGGAATTCCAGGTACACCATTACTCCTATAGTGTATACAGATTACCCCTCCCCAGCTAGGGAATATTGTCAGCCTGTTCTGATATAACAAGTCTCCCCAGAAACAAAAGACTGAACATACCTCAATGCTGCTTGTAGCATGACACCGTTCTCCACACTGAAGATTTTTCTTTACACTACCTCCAGTTGTGCTGTGGACCAGAAGGAATCTTAGAAAACATTTGCTAAGATCATCAACATCAGGGCAGAATAAATAAAATGTCTCCACTCCTCCTGGGAAGTTATAGACTGACGATTTCTCCCTGAGAAAAATAGTACTCACTGGCACATTTTAAAATAAAAAACTTCTTGATTGAAGAATCTATACTAACACCTCACTTTACCTCTTCCTATCACTAACACAGGCAAAGAGAATGACTGGGGGGGGGGAGGAGCTATATATACAGATCTGCTGTGGTGCTCTTTGCCACTTCCTGCTGGCAGGAGGTTTAATCCCACAAGTAAGGATGAAATCCGTGGACTCGTCATATCTTGTAAAAGAAAACAACATTTTATTGCTTTTAAAAGAGATTATTTTCAGAACATTATTGACAATTTGGTTGCACACTCTCAACAAACTTCCCCACCACTGCGCTAGGTGAGTTTATTTTTAAATTATGCTAATACCTATGGCAATAACTATGGAGAAGCAAGCGTAATATGAAGAGTCATTAGCTAAAATTAAAGGGTTAGAAATCTTTGCAAAATATGAGAATAAAGGACGTTATTATAATTATATAAATATAAGTTATAAAATCAACCTACTTTTTTGCTGAAACGAAGCTTCTAAATATCTTTAATTTAACTTTGAAAGTGATATAATATGAGCTTCAACAACCTCCTATAAAAATAGGCTGGGTTTATGTAAAATAAGTTCCTGTGACCCATCCAATAGGGAAGCGGTTCCACCCATTTCATTTATATATTCAAAGCCAGGCTGAACGAACAAACAAACAAAATGTATCCGCATAAAGGTTTGTAACATATTTTGTGATAGATGCGTATTCAGATGCTACACTTATATTTAGCTGTCGGAAGATAGCGCGCAGCTGTGTCTGGCTTTATTGTTACAAGAAAGTCCTTTTTTTCTATATTAAGTCCGGAGTAACTTTTGTGTGGTTAATGCCTTCTGAGAGTAATGCTGAGGGGAGCTGGGCTAGCTATGTTAATCTTCAGCGCTCTGGTGCGCCACGCCCACCGCTGACTACATCACAATGAAGATGTCACCCCTGTCTTTGGTGACGCACTACAGAATAGACTGAGAGGGACCAAGATGCGCATGCGTTACTCAGAAAAGACGGCAAATGCGCATGCGGGCCACCATGATGTTTCTACCTAGGTAATGGGTTTGGTGAAATAAGGATTTTTGTTTAGGAATACAAAGAAAAGAACAGGAAACTTTAAATAGGTACTTATTACAAATATTTATAATACTTAATAAAGTTTTTTTAAAAATTAAACAATTTTTTGAGTGTACTATCCCTTTAATAAAGTGTAACGGTAATAATCATATAAATAAATTCATACTTATAATAATAAAATTAGTGATTACCTAAATATAGCCAGGTCCAGAATAAACTGATTGTTTTCTTCATCATCAACCAAAGAGAAATCGAGTCTGGAAGATACAAAGGTGAGCAAAAAATCACTAAAAATAAAAACATTCATCACTCATTCGGATTAGTGCTGGTCACTATTGTAATGGTTCTAGTTTTCCGCTAGCTAATTGCTTACTGATATAGAGATAACTGTGCCACTCTTACACTTGCAAAGAGAAGCTTAATATTCTCTTTAAACAATAAACAATAGGGTTAAACAATAGATTTGTGCATTCGGATCGCTAGAATACGAATGCAAAAGTAAGTGCAATTTGGCTCTTTTGGGAGCTGGACTGATACTGGTGCAAGATCACAGATCTTAACGTGGTGATCTTGCATCAAAATAAATCCGGCTCCGAAAAAAAAGAGTCAAATTGCACTTACTTCTGCATTCGGATCCTAACGATCCTTACTATATGTAAATATGCAGTCTTTTTATATGCACACTGAGGCACCAGCTCCTACTGAGCATGTGCAAAATTCACAGGATATACATAAAATACATTTTATATTAATTCCCTAAGATGAGTAGTTTTAGATAGCAAGGAAAATGTAGTCTGTAAGGTAGTTTAGCCTTAAAAAATAATGAATGACATCTTTTCATTCAGTCATAATAATGTGATGGTTATGTAAGCCTACGGCTTGTGAGTGTATGAACGGTGCTAGCCGTAGCATTAGAGAGACCTGCACTAGTAATCATATTCACTTTCCCTACTTTTCTGTGCTAATTTGTTTTCTGGGTGTTGGAAACAAAGATAATATTTCTGTAAACACCTTGAAAAATGTCTACCTATGAATCTGTCTCCTTGATAGCTATTTTTGTATATGGAGGTTTCTTGTGGAATTTCATGTTCCTTTAGTGGTGCATTTTTAGAAAAACATATACATATTTTATGGGGTTTAAATGAGTCTGTAGAGCAATGTGGCCTTGTAATAATGGTATGGGTGTTTTTGCGGAAAAAAAAATATTTCTACCACGTATATTTAGATGTTATATAATTTGTCATAGCTATATTGTTCAATATTATAAAACCAAAAACATGTATGTCCATTTGTTTCAGATTTATTGCATTATATCTCAGTCCAGAGGGAAAAATCTAAAAGAATGTTGTCAGACGCTGAAATGGTGCTGAAACCCCTTCTGCAACAATGTATAGTTTTCATATCTGCATTTAAATCTGCGTATAAGAATAAAATTAAAAAAAGATACAAGGCACAAATACCACATTTTCTCTGGCTTCCTGTTGACAAAAGAAAAATAAATTCTGGCACTGAAGTGGTTAAATGTGCTGCCATTTGTATTGGCTAAATAAATATGAAGTAAAATTTTTTACATTAAACTGACATCCCAGTATCTCTTTACTACCTACTAATGCTCAATGACATTGGTATTCCCTACTAATAGTAAATCGAAAAGAAACTCCGACAAACCTCCAGGCGCTTTTGTAAAACTTCCCTACTAATGCCTGATCAGCATTAATTGGTAGCACTTAGTAACCAATGAGCACCAGTTGGAAGTAGAAAACTGAAACCGCAGATTTTGATGCTGTTCCTTCATAATGATGACATCATTTCTCTGGAGTGCAATGTCCCTTTAAAAGGGCAGTAAAATTAAGCTTTTATGATTTAAACAAAGCATGCCATTTTAAACAAGTTTACAATTTACTTCTATTCCCTAACTTGCTTTGTTCTGTTGGTATCCTTTGTTGAAAAGCATACCTAGGGAGGCTCAGGAGCAGCAATGCATTGCACATAGCTAGCTGCTGATTGGTGGCTGCACATATATGCCTCTTGTTACGGGCTCATCTGATATGTTCAGCTAGCTCCTACTCTTTCAACAAAGGATACCAAGAAAATGAAGCAGATTTGAAAACAGAAGTAAACTGGAAAGTTGTTTAACATTGTAAACTCTATCTGAATCATGAAAGAAAAATTTTGGGTTTCATGTCAGTTTAAGGTCAGAGAAAAAAAAAATTATGTTTACCTGATACATTTTTTTTCTTTCCGGGCATGGAGAGTCCACAACATCATTCCAATTACTAGTGGGATATTCACCTCCTGGCCAGCAGGAGGAGGCAAACAGCACCCCAGCAGAGCTGTTAAGTGTCACTTCCCTTACCCATAACCCCCCGTTATTGGGCCGAAGGGAAAAGGAAAAAGAAGATAACACAAGGGTAAAGAGGTGCCTGAGGTTTGTACAAAAAAACTGCTGGCTTAAATTCAATTAAGGGCAGGGTCGTGGACTCTCCATGCCCAAAAAGAAATTTATCAGGTAAGCATAAATTTTGTTTTTCTTTTTTTGCTTTCCTATGGCATGGAGAGTCCACAACATCATTCCAATTACTAGTGGGAACCAATACCCAAGGTAGGGGACACGGAATGAAAGGGAGGGAGAACAAGACAGAAGGCACCACTGCTTGAAGAACTCTACTCCCAAAGGAAACCTAAAAATTTGTAGAATATGGAAAAAGAAAGCTAAGAGGACCAAGTGGCCGCCTTGCAGATTTGCTCCACAAATTTTTGATACTCGAAAGCCCAGGAGAATGAGACAGTCCTAGAGAAATGAGCCATAAGTCTCTCAGGAGGCTGATGTTCAGCTGTCTCCTATACTAATTGGAAAACACTTCTTAACCAGAAAGAAAGAGCAGTAGAAGTGTCCTTCTGACCTTTAAGCTTAACAGTGAAACAACGAACAGGGCAGAAGACTGACAAAAATCTTTAGTTGCTTGCAAATAAAAAAAAATTAAACATGCCCAACCTCCAGGTTGAGTTACAAAACATTCCGTCTGAGAAAAAGGATTCGAGCAAAAAATAAGGAACAACAATTTCTTGATTGATGTTGCGATCCGATATTACTTTGGGAAGAAATGCTAAATAGTTCGAAGGACCACCTGTCCGCATGAATAATAAAGGGAATCACACTGCAGAGCCGAAAGCTCTGAAACTCTGCGAGCAGACGAAATAGCAAGAAGAAACAAAACTTTCCACAATAACAAATTTATATCAACCGAAAGCATAGGCTCAAATGGAGCCTGTTGCAAAACCTTAAGAACAAGGTTAAAGGGACACTGAACCCAAATTTTTTCTTTCGTGAATCAGATAGAGCATGCAATTTTAAGCAACTTTCTAATTTACTCCTATTATCAATTTTTCTTCATTCTCTTGCTATATTTATTTGAAAAAGAAGGCATCTAAGCTTTTTTTTTTTATTCAGAACTCTGGAAAGCACTTTTTTATTGGTGGATGAATAAATCCACCAATCAGCAAGGACAACCCAGGTTGTTCACCAAAAATGGGCCGGCATCTAAACTTACATTCTTGCATTTCAAATAAAGATACCAAGAAAATGAAGAACATTTGATAATAGTAGTAAATTAGAAAGTTGCTTAAAATTACAATTCATGCTCTATCTGAATCACGAAAGAACAAAATTGGGTTCAGTGTCCCTTTAAGGCTCCAGGGAGGAGCAACAAGTTTAAACACAAGTCTGATCCTGATCAAAGCCTGAACAAAAGATTGAACATCTGGCAGATTTGCCAAATGTATGTGCAAAAGGAGAGACAGTGCAGTAATCTGACTTTCAGAGTCCTGACTGACAAACCCTTCTCCAGGCCCTCCCGAAGAAAAGACATTCAAGAGAAACCTATCAATTCGCACCAATATAGGTAAATTTGCCATATTTTATGGTAAATCCTACGAGTAACAGGTTTACAAGCGTGAAGCAAGGTATCAATGACCTCCTCAGAAAAACCACACCTAGCCAAGACTAGGCGTTCAATCTCCAAGCAGTCAGCTTAAAAGAATCTAGATGTGGATGAAGGAAGGGACCTTGAATTAGAAGGTCCTTCCTCAGTGGTAACCTCCAACGAGGAAGAGATGACTTCTATATCAGATCCGCGAACCAGATCCTGCGAGTCCATGCATGAGCTAATCACAGATGCTCTCTCCTGTATGATACAAAAAATTACTCGTGGAAGCAGAGCAAACGGAGGAACAGGTATGCCAGATTGAAGTTCCAAGGAACCGCCAGAGCGTCTATCAGAACGGCTAGAGGATCTTTCGACCTTGAGCCGTACTTGAAGTTTGGCATTTTGATGAGACGCCATTAGATCCAAATCTGGAACCCCCCACCTGAGGGTTATTTTTGAGAAAACCTCCAGATGGAGAGCCCACTCCCCGGGATGAAAAAGCTCTCTGTTCAGAAAATCCCTCTCTCAGATGACCACACCTGGAATGAGGAAGACAGATAGGAGACAATCGTGAGCTTCCGCCCACAGTAGAATGCGAGTCATCTCCTTCATTGCTAAAGAACTCTGAGTTCCTCCCTTGATGTAATCCACCGAGGTGATGTAATCCAACTGGAATCTGAAAAAACGGACCAAAGTAAATTGAGGCCAAGCTGTTAAAGCATTGAAGATTGCTATCAACTCTAAGATGTTTATGGAAAGAGAAGACTCCTCCTGAGTCCACAGGCCCTGAGCTTATAAAGAGCCCCAAACTGCTCCACAGCCTAAAAGGGTGGCATCCATGGTCAAAATCACCCAGGAAGGTTTCATGAAGCATGTGCCCCGAGACAGATGGTCCTGCGAAATCCACCACGAGAAAGAGTCTCTTGTTAGGGGATCCAGATCTATCCTCAGCAAGAGATCTGGGTGGTCTCTGTTCAATAGACCGAGCATGCATAACTGCAGAGGTCAGAGCAAAAAGAATGATATCCATGAAAGCTACCATTAGACCAATCACCCCATGCATTGGGCCACTGATGTATGAACAGAAGACTGGAGAGAAAGGCATGAAGCAAGAAGTTTGGATTTTCTGAATCTATATAGTTCCCAAGAAACACACCTTTGTGTCTGGAAGTAGGGAACTGTTTTCCAGATTCATTTTCCACCCATGGGAACGCAGAATAGACAACATCTCTGTATAAGATCTTGATAGATGAAAAAAATGACACTTGAACCAAGATTTCCTCTAGGTAAGGCGCCACCGCTATTCCCTGAGATCTGACCACTGCCAAAAGAGCCCCCAGAACCATTGTGAAGATTCTAGGAGCCGTAGCAAGGCCAAAAAGAAGGGCAACAAACTGAAATTGTTTGTCCAGAAATGCAAATTTCAAACTGGAGATGTTCCCTGAGAATGGGAACATGAAGAGACTCGTCCTTCAGATCTATAGAAGTTTCCCAAACCTCAAAATGCCTATAAATACACCTCCCACCACACACATACTTCAGTTTAACATATAGCCTAGTAATGAGGTGTAAAAAAGCATACAAAAAAGAGGAACTTAAAAATAATATTGTGCTTTTATACAAAACAATATAACCACCAAAAACAGGGTGGGACTCATGGACTCTTGCCATTATGAAAGAAATTAATTTATCAGGTAAATTCTTACATAAATTATGTTTTCTTTCATGTAAATGGCAAGAGTCCATGAGCTAGTGATGTATGGGATAAAATACTCAAGATGTGGAAGTCCACAGAAGAGTCACTAGAGAGGGAGGGATCAAATAAAAACAGCTATTTCCGCTGAGAAATTAAATCCACAAAATAAGTTCTTATAAACAGAAGAATCAAACTGAGACAGCTGTCTGAAGAACTTTTCTACCAAAGACTGCTTCAGAAGAAGCTAATACATCAAAATGGTAAAATTTTGTAAATGTATGCAAAGAAGACCAAGTTTCTGCTTTGCAAATCTGATCAACTGAAGCTTCATTCTTAAAAGCCCACGAAATGGCAACTGATCTAGCAGAATCAGCTGTAATTCTCTGAGGCGGAGACTGTCCCACCTCCAAATAAGCCTTGTGAATTAAAAGCTTTAACCAAGATACCAAAGAAATGGCAGTGGCTTTCTGACCTTTCATAGAACCAGAAAATACAACAAATAGACTAGAAGTCTTCCTGAAATCCTTAGTAGCCTCCACATAGTATTTCAAAGCTCTTAACACATCCAAATAATTTAATAATTTTTCAAGAGAATTCTTAGTATTCGGGCACAAAGAAGGAACAATTTCCCTACTAATGTTGTTAGAATTCACAACCTTAGGAAGAAAGTTAAACGAAGTCCGCAAAACAGCTTTATCCTGATGGAAAATCAGAAAAGGAGACTTACAAGAGAGAGCAGACAATTCAGAAACTCTTCTAGCAGAGGAGATAGCCAAAAGTAACAATACTTTCCAAGAAAGTAGTTTAATATCCAAAGAATGCATAGGCTCAAAAGGAGGAGCCTGCAAAGTCTTCAAAACCAAATTAAGACTTCATGGAGGAGAAATAGACTTAATAAAAGGCTTGATACGGACCAAAGCCTAAACAAAACAGTGAATATCAGAAAGTTTAGCAATATTTCTATGAAACAAAACCGAAAGAGCAGAAATGTGTCCCTTCAAAGTACTTGCAGACAAACCTTTATCCAAACCGTACTGAAGAAATTGTAAAATTCTAGGAACTCTAAAAGAATGCCAAGAGAATTTATGAGAACACCATGAAATATAGGTTTTTCAAACCAGATAATAAATCTTCCTTGAAACAGACTTACGAGCCTGCAACATAGTATTGATCACTGAGTCTGAGAAACCTCTATGAAAAGCACTAAACATTCAATTTCCATACCTTCAAATTTAGGCCTAGATTTAGAGTTCGGCGGTAGCCGTGAAAACCAGCGTTAGAGGCTCCTAACGCTGGTTTTAGGCTACCGCCGGTATTTGGAGTCACTCAAAATAGGGTCTAACGCTCACTTTTCAGCCGCGACTTTTCCATACCGCAGATCCCCTTACGTCAATTGCGTATCCTATCTTTTCAATGGGATCTTTCTAACGCTGGTATTTAGAGTCGTTTCTGAAGTGAGCGTTAGAGCTCTAACGACAAAACTCCAGCCGCAGGAAAATAGCAGGAGTTAAGAGCTTTCTGGGCTAACGCCGGTTCATAAAGCTCTTAACTACTGTACCCTAAAGTACACTAACACCCATAAACTACCTATGTACCCCTAAACCGAGGTCCCCCCACATCGCCGCCACTCGATTAAAATTTTTTAACCCCTAATCTGCCGACCGCCAACTACGTTATACTTATGTACCCCTAATCTGCTGCCCCTAACCCCGCCGACCCCTGTATTATATTTATTAACCCCTAACCTGCCCCCCACAATGTCGCCGCCAGCTACTTACAATAATTAACCCCTAATCTGCCGACCGCAAAGCGCCGCCACCTACGTTATCCTTATGTACCCCTAATCTGCTGCCCCTAACACCGCCGACCCCTATATTATATTTATTAACCCCTAATCTGCCCCCCTCAACGTCGCCGACACCTGCCTACACTTATTAACCCCTAATCTGCCGAGCGGACCGCACCGCTACTATAATAAAGTAATTAACCCCTAATCCGCCTCACTAACCCTATCATAAATAGTATTAAGCCCTAATCTGCCCTCCCTAACATCGCCGACACCTACCTTCAATTATTAACCCCTAATCTGACGACCAGAGCTCATCGCTACTATAATAAATGGATTAACCCCTAAAGCTAAGTCTAACCCTAACACTAACACCCCCCTAACTTAAATATAATTTAAATCTAACTAAATTAATTAACTCTTATTAAATAAATTATTCCTATTTAAAGCTAAATACTTACCTGTAAAATACATCCTAATATAGCTACAATATAAATTATAATTATATTATAGCTATTTTAGGATTAATATTTATTTTACAGGTAACTTTGTAATTATTTTAACCAGGTACAATAGCTATTAAATAGTTAAGAACTATTTAATAGTTACCTAGTTAAAATAATAACAAATTTACCTGTAAAATAAATCCTAACCTAAGTTATAATTAAACCTAACACTACCCTATCAATAAATTAATTAAATAAACTACCTACAATTACCTACAATTAACCTAACACTACACTATCAATAAATAAATTAAATACAATTGCTACAAATAACTACAAATACATAAACTAACTAAAGTACAAAAAATAAAAAAGAACTAAGTTACAAAAAATAAAAAAATATTTACCAACATTTGAAAAATATTACAACAATTTTAAACTAATTACACCTACTCTAAGCCCCCTAATAAAATAACAAAGACCCCCAAAATAAAAAATTCCCTACCCTATTCTAAATTAATAAATGTAAAAGCTCTTTTACCTTACCAGCCCTGAACAGGGCCCTTTGCGGGGCATGCCCCAAGAAAATCAGCTCTTTTGCCTGTAAAAAAAAACATACAATACCCCCCCCCCAACATTACAACCCACCACCCACATACCCCTAATCTAACCCAAACCCCCCTTAAATAAACCTAACACTAAGCCCCTGAAGATCTTCCTACCTTGTCTTCACCATCCAGGTATCACCGATCCGTCCTGGCATCCGGTGCTGAAGAGGTCCAGAAGAGGCTCCAAAGTCTTCCTCCTATCCGGCAAGAAGAGGACATCCGGACCGGCAAACATCTTCTCCAAGCGGCATCTTCGATCTTCTTCCATCCGGTGCGGAGCGGGTCCATCTTGAAGCAGCCGACGCGGATCCATCCTCTTCTTCCGTTGTCTCCCGACGAATGACGGTTCCTTTAAGGGACGTCATCCAAGATGGCGTCCCTCGAATTCCGATTGGCTGATAGGATTCTATCAGCCAATCGGAATTAAGGTAGGAATATTCTGATTGGCTGATGGAATCAGCCAATCAGAATCAAGTTCAATCCTATTGGCTGATCCAATCAGCCAATCAGATTGAGCTCGCATTCTATTGGCTGTTCCGATCAGCCAATAGAATGCGAGCTCAATCCGATTGGCTGATTGGATCAGCCAATCGGATTGAACTTGATTCCGATTGGCTGATAGAATCCTATCAGCCAATCGGAATTCGAGGGACGCCATCTTAAAGGAACCGTCATTCGTCGGGAGACAACGGAAGAAGAGGATGGATCCGCGTCGGCTGCTTCAAGATGGACCCGCTCCACACCGGATGGAAGAAGATCGAAGATGCCGCTTGGAGAACATGTTTGCCGGTCCGGATGTCCCCTTCTTGCCGGATAGGAGGAAGACTTTGGAGCCTCTTCTGGACCTCTTCAGCACCGGATGCCAGGACGGATCGGTGATACCTGGATGGTGAAGACAAGGTAGGAAGATCTTCAGGGGCTTAGTGTTAGGTTTATTTAAGGGGGGTTTGGGTTAGATTAGGGGTATGTGGGTGGTGGGTTGTAATGTTGGGGGGGGGGTATTGTATGTTTTTTTTTACAGGCAAAAGAGCTGATTTTCTTGGGGCATGCCCCGCAAAGGGCCCTGTTCAGGGCTGGTAAGGTAAAAGAGCTTTTACATTTATTAATTTAGAATAGGGTAGGGAATTTTTTATTTTGGGGGTCTTTGTTATTTTATTAGGGGGCTTAGAATAGGTGTAATTAGTTTAAAATTGTAATATTTTTCAAATGTTGGTAAATATTTTTTTATTTTTTGTAACTTAGTTCTTTTTTATTTTTTGTACTTTAGTTAGTTTATGTAATTGTAGTTATTTGTAGCAATTGTATTTAATTTATTTATTGATAGTGTAGTGTTAGGTTAATTGTAGGTAATTGTAGGTAGTTTATTTAATTAATTTATTGATAGGGTAGTGTTAGGTTTAATTATAACTTAGGTTAGGATTTATTTTACAGGTAAATTTGTTATTATTTTAACTAGGTAACTATTAAATAGTTCTTAACTATTTAATAGCTATTGTACCTGGTTAAAATAATTACAAAGTTACCTGTAAAATAAATATTAATCCTAAAATAGCTATAATATAATTATAATTTATATTGTAGCTATATTAGGATGTATTTTACAGGTAAGTATTTAGCTTTAAATAGGAATAATTTATTTAATAAGAGTTAATTAATTTCGTTAGATTTAAATTATATTTAAGTTAGGGGGGTGTTAGTGTTAGGGTTAGACTTAGCTTTAGGGGTTAATCCATTTATTATAGTAGCGATGAGCTCCGGTCGTCAGATTAGGGGTTAATAATTGAAGGTAGGTGTCGGCGATGTTAGGGAGGGCAGATTAGGGCTTAATACTATTTATGATAGGGTTAGTGAGGCGGGTTAGGGGTTAATACATTTATTATAGTAGCGGTGCGGTCCGCTCGGCAGATTAGGGGTTAATAAGTGTAGGCAGGTGTCGGCGACGTTGAGGGGGGCAGATTAGGGGTTAATAAATATAATATAGGGGTCGGCGGTGTTAGGGGCAGCAGATTAGGGGTACATAGGGATAATGTAAATTGCGGCTGTTTACGGAGCGGCAGATTAGGGGTTAATAATATAATGCAGGTGTCAGCGATAGCAGGGGCGGCAGATTAGGGGTTAATAAGTGTAAGGTTAGGGGTGTTTAGACTCGGGGTACATGTTAGGGTGTTAGGTGCAGACGTAGGAAGTGTTTCCCCATAGGAAACAATGGGGCTGCGTTAGGAGCTGAACGCTGCTTTTTTGCAGGTGTTAGGTTTTTTTTCAGCTCAAACAGCCCCATTGTTTCCTATGTGAGAATCGTGCACGAGCACGTTTTTGAGGCTGGCCGCGTCCGTAAGCAACTCTGGTATCGAGAGTTGCATTTGCGGTAAAAATGCTCTACGCTCCTTTTTTGGAGCCTAACGCAGCATTTTTTTTGAACTCTCGATACCAGAGTTAATTTTATGGTGCGGCCAGAAAAAAGCCAGCGGAGCGTTAACAGCCCATCTATCGCCAAACTCCAAATCTAGGCCTTAGTGATTTGAGATCCTGATGGAAAAACGGCCCTTGAGACAGAAGGTCTGGCCTTAAAAGAAGAGACCAAGGTTGGCAACTGGACATCCAGACAAGATCCGCATACCAAAACCTGTGAGGCCATGCTGGTGCTATCAGAAACACATGATATTGTTCCATTATGATCTTGGAGATCACCCCTGGAAGAAGAACTAGAGGCGGAAAAATATAAGCAAGTTGGTAAGACCAAGGAACTGCTAAAGCATCAACCATCTCCGCCTGAGAATCCCTGGACCTGGAAAGGTATCTGGGAAGTTTCCTGTTTAGATGGGAAGCCATCAGATCTATTTCTGGAAGACCCCACATCTGTACAATCTGAAAAAAACACATCTGGATGGAGAGACCACTCCCCCGGATGCAAAGTCTGACGGCTGAGATAATCCGCTTCCCTACACCTGGGATATGAATCGCAGAAATTAGACAAGAGTTGGATTGCGCCCAAGAAAGTATCCATGATACTTCTTTCATTGCTAAAGGACTGCGAATCCCTTCCTGATCATTGACATATGCCACAGTTGTGATATTGTCTGTCTGAAGCGAATGAAAAGTTCTCTCTTTAATAGAGGCCAAGCCTGAAGAGCCCTGAAAATAGCACGGAGTTCTAAGATATTGATTGGTAACCTCGCCTCTAGAGGATTCCAAACCTCTTGTGCTGTCACATACCCCCAGACAGCTCTCCAACCTGAAAGACTTGCATCTGTTGAGACTACAGTCCAGGAAGGACGAACAAAAGAGGCCTCTTGAATAATACGATGATGGTCTAACCACCAAGTCAGAGAGAGTAGAATGCTCGGATTTAAGAATATCAATTGTGATATCCGAGTATAATTCCTGCACCACTGATTCAGCATGCAAAGCTGCAGAGGTCTCATATGAAAACGAGCAAAGGGGATTGCGTCCGATGCTGCAGTCATGAGACCTAAAACTTCCATGCACATAGCCACTGAAGGGAATGATCGAGACTGAAGGTTTCGACAGGCTGAAACCAATTTCATTTTTCTCTTGTCTGTTAAAGACAGAGTCATGGACACTGAATGTATCTGGAAACCTAAAAAGGTGACCCTTGTCTGAGGAATCAAGAAACAAGAAACTCTTTGAAGAAACAACACTAGTTGATTTGTGTGAGATTCTGCTAAATGAAAAGATTGAGCCAGTACCAAGATATCATCCAAATAAGGAAATACCGCAATATCTGCTCTCTGATTACAGTTCGAAGGGCACCGAGAACCATCAAAAAGATTCTTGGAGCTGTCGCTAGGCCAAATGGAAGAGCAACAAATTGGTAATGCTTGTCTAGAAAAGAGAATCTCAGAAACCGATAATGATCTGGATGAATCGGAATGTGAATATAAGCATCCTGTAAGTCTATTGCGGACATGTAATGACCTTGTTGAACAAAAGTCAGAATAGTCCTTATAGTCACCATCTTGAAAGTTGGGACCCTTACAAAACGATTCAAAAACTTCAGATCCAGAACTGGTCTGAATGAATTTTCTTTCTTTGGGACAATGAATAGATTTTAATAAAAACCCAGACCCTGTTCCTGAAGAGGAACTGGTGTAATCAACCCTGAAAGCTCCAGATCTGAAACACACTTCAGAAAAGCCTGAACTTTCACAGGATTTGTTGGAACATGAGAGAGAAAGAATCTTCTCACAGGAGGTCTTATTCTGAAACCTATTTGATACCCTTGAGAAACAATGCTCTGAATTCACTGATGCTGAACAGAATCTGCCCAAATGTTTTGAAATAATTTCAATCTGCCCCACCCCAGTTGAACTGGATTGAGGGCCGGACCTTCATGCAGTCTTGGGGGCTGGCTTTGGCTTCTTATAAGGCTTGGATTTATTCCAACTTGAAGATGGCTTCCAATTGGAGACAGAGTCCTTAGGGGAAGGAGTGGTTTTCTGTTCTCTATTCTGATGAAAGGAACAAAACCGTTTAGAAGCTTTAGATTTACCCTTAGACTTTTTATCTTGGGGCAAAAAAACTCCCTTACTCCCAACTATAGATGAAATAATAGAGTCCAACTGAGAACCAAATAAATTATTACCCTGGAAAGATAGAGATAGTAATCTAGATTTAGATACCATGTCAGTATTCCATGATTTAAGCCATGAAGCTCTTCTAGCCAGAATAGCTAAAGACATAGATTTAACATTAATCTTGATTATATCAAAAGTAGCATCACAGATAAAATGATCAGCATTTTTAAGCAAATAAACAATGCTAGACAAATCAGTATCTGTTTCCTGATGTGCTAAGCTAATCAGCCAAAAAGTTGATGCATCCGTAACATTAGCCATAGAAATGGCAGGCCTGAGAATATAGCCAGAATGTAAATAAGCTTTCCTTAGATAAGATTCAATCTTTCTATCTAAAGGATCCTTAAAAGAAGAACTATCTTCCATTGGAATACTAAAACGTTTGGCAAGAGAAGAAATAGCCCCATCAACCTTAGGGAGTTTTCCCTAAAACTCCTAGAAGAAGGATTAAAAGAAGCACCAGGCTTAGAACATTCCTTAGCAATCACATCAGAAAAAACAACTGGAACAAGAAAACCCTCAGCAGTAATCACAGAAGGTTTAAAAACAGAAGATAAACGTTTACTGGTTTTGTTACCAAGAGGATCAGACTCCTCAATACCCAAAGTAACCAATACTTCTTTCAAGAAAGACCGAATATATTCAATCTTAAAAAGATAAGAATATTTATCAATTTCAATGTCTGAAGTAGTAACATAGTAGATAAGGTTGAAAAGAAGACTGAAGTCCATCGATTTCAACCTATACAAATCTAAAATACTTACAAAAAAGTTCCAGTTAAGCTTAAATAACCCCACTAAAAGTTGACCCATTTAATACTAGCAATCATATCCAGGAATTTTGTTTATATACAGAAATGTATCCAGACTATTCTTAAATGTATTTATGGTATTGGCATTCACTACCTCCTTTGGTAATGAGTTCCACAATTTTATTGCTCTTACAGTGAAAACACGTTTCCACTGAAGGAAATTAAATCTCCTTTCCTCCAACCTTAAATTATGACCTCTTGTCATAAACAATTTTCTTGGAATAAACAGAGCTTCTGCCATCTCTGTATATGAGCCTTGAATATATTTATATAAAGTAATCATGTCACCTCTCAAGTGACTTTTTTCTAAAGAAAACAGACCCAGTTTGGCTAGCCTCTCCTCATAGGTTAATTTCTCCAATCCCCTTATTAGCTTTGTGGCCCTTCTCTGAACTTTTTCTAGTTCTGCAATATCTTTTTTAGCGATCGGTCCCCAGAACTGCACTCCAAACTCAAGGTGAGGTCTTACCAGAGCTTTATATAGTGACAGAATTATGCTTTCCTCCCTTAAATCAATGCCTCTTTTAATACATGCTAGTATCTTATTAGCCTTTGAGGCCGCTGCCCTGCATTGTGCACCCATCTTTAGCTTGTTATCTATTACTACTCCCAAATCCCTTTCCTCCTGTGAAGGATCTTCTGAAGCAGAGAGATCCTCTTCAGAGGAGGATATTTCAGCATGTTGTCCGTCATCACAAATTTAATTAGTTTTATGAGAAGTTTTAAAAGACCTTTTACGTTTATTAGAAGGTAGAATAGCAGATATAGCCTTCTGTATTGCATCAGCAATATAATTTTTCATATCAACAGGGATATCATGTACATTAGATGTTGAGGGAACAACAGGTGCTGTACTAGTACTAATAGAAACATTATCGGCATGCAAAAGCTTATCATGACAACTGTTACATAATATAGCTGGAGATATAATCTCAGCTTGCTTACAACAGATACACTTAGCTTTGGTAGAACTGTGTTCAGGCAGCATGGTTACTACAGAAGCTTCTGAGACAGGATCAGACTGAGACGTCTTGCAAAATGTAAAAGAAAAAATAACATTTAAACAAAATATCCAATTTCCTCATAGAGCAGTTTCAGGAATGGGAAAAAATGCATATGCTAAAAAAGCAAAAAAAAAGCCCTCTAGGCATAAAGAGAGCAGGTAGCATAAAGGAAGTGGGGTAATATAACGGAAAAAAATATTTGGCGCCAAGTATTGCGCACAACGCAAAGTGAATTTTTTTTGGCGCCAAACATCCAGAAATGAAGCAACTCGTGTCATAACAAGCGCGACTTCGCGCCAAACAACTAACGTCAATAAAGACGCAGGAGTTGACAAAACGTGCGACACTGTAGACGCAAATTTTCACGTAAAAAATAATGCAATAAATAACAGCATTTTGCGCCCTTGTGAGCCTAGATTTGCCCGTAAAATTTAAGGAACAAACAAGTCAAATTGGAAAAAAAGACTAAAAAATAACTTCCTAAAACATGATTCCCATATTGAAACTGTTAGACTGCAAAGGGAAATACACATAGACCTGACTCATGGCAAATATAAGTAAATACATATATTTAAAACTTTATATTAATATATAAAGCGCCAAACATAGCTGAGTGTCTTAAATAATGATACCCATCCACATATAGCAGACAGCCAAACCAGTACTAAAAACTATCAGCAGAGGTAATGGTATAAGAGTATATAAGAGTATATTGTCAATCTGAAAAGGGAGGTAGGCGATGAAGAGATGAATCCCTACGACCAACAGAGAACCATAGAAAAGATTTCCTATGAGTGAAACCATAAAAATCAACAGGCAATACTCTCTTCACCTCCCTCTGACAAACACTGTACTCTGAGAGGAATTGGGCTTCAGAATGCTTAGAAACGCTTATCATAGAAGAAAACATAAAAATCAAGCACAAACTTACTTTACCACCTCCATAGGAGGCAAGGTTTGTAAAGTATGTGTGTGGTGGGAGGTGTATTTATAGGCATTTTGAGGTTTGGGAAACTTTGCCCCCTCCTGGTAGGAATGCATATCCCATACATCACTAGCTCATGGACTCTTGCCATTTACATGAAAGAAAATAAATCCTTGACCCTGTTCCATTATGGAAACAAGACCAGACAGCCCCAGAAGATAGGCCCTTAACACAGTCTAAGAATGCCTCCGTCCCTACCTGGTTCGCAGATAACCCAGACAGAATGAGTCTGCCCTGGGGGGGGGGGGGGGGACTTGAATGTACCTCTGAATTCCTGGGATACAATTTCCATAAAAACAGAATTTATGTTTACCTGATAAATTTCTTTCTCCAATGGTGTGTCCGGTCCACGGTTTCATCCTTACTTGTGGGATATTCTCTTCCCCTACAGGAAATGGCAAGGAGAGCACACAGCAAGAGCTGTCCATATAGCCCCCCCTCTGGCTCCACCCCCCAGTCATTCGACCGACGGTTAGGAGAAAAAGGAGAAACTATAGGGTGCCGTGGTGACTGTAGTGTATAAAGAAAGAAATTTTTCAAACCTGACTAAAAAACCAGGGCGGGCCGTGGACCGGACACACCGTTGGAGAAAGAAATTTATAAGGTAAACATAAATTCTGTTTTCTCCAACATTGGTGTGTCCGGTCCACGGTTTATTCCTTACTTGTGGGAACCAATACCAAAGCTTTAGGACAAGGATGAAGGGAGGGAGCAAATCAGGTTACCTAAACGGAAGGCACCACGGCTTGCAAAACCTTTCTCCCAAAAATAGCCTCCGAAGAAGCATAAGTATCGAATTTGTAAAATTTGGCAAAGTATGCAGGGAAGACCAAGTCGCTGCCCTACAGATCTGATCAACAGAAGCCTCGTTCTTGAAGGCCCATGTGGAAGCCACAGCTCTAGTAGAATGAGCTGTAAATCGTTCAGGAGGCTGCCGTCCAGCAGTCTCATAAGCCAATCGGATGATGCTTTTCAGCCAAAAGGAAAGAGGTAGCAGTAGCTTTCTGTCCTCTCCTCTTACCAGAATACACAACAAACACGGATGATGTTTGTCTGAAATCCTTAGTTGCTTCTAAATAGAATTTTAAAGCACGGACTACATCTAGGTTGTGTAACAAACGTTCCTTCTTTGAAACTGGATTCGGACACAGAGAAGGAACCACAATCTCCTGGTTAATATTCCTGTTAGAAACGACCTTTGGAAGAAAACCAGGCTTGGTACGCAAAACTACCTTATCTGTATGGAATACCAGATAGGGAGAAGTACACCGCAAAGCAGATAACTCTGAAACTCTTCTAGCAGAAGATAATAGCAACCAAAAACAAAACTTTCCAAGATAGTAATTTAACATCTATGGAATGCATAGGTTCAAAAGGAACCCCCTGAAGAACTGAAAGAACTAAGTTTAGACTCCAAGGAGGAGTCATAGGTCTATACACAGGCTTGATCCTGACTGAAGCCTGTACAAACGCCTGTACATCTGGCACAGCTGCCAGACGTTTGTGTAACAAAACCGACAGAGCAGATATCTGTCCTTTAAGAGAACTAGCTGACAAACCTTTATCCAAGCCCTCTTGGAGAAAGGAAAGTATTCTTGGAACCTTCATTTTACTCCAAGAGTATCCCTTGGATCTGCACTAACAGATATATTTTTTGCCATATCTTATTGGAAAATTTTCCTAGTCACAGGCTTTCTGGCCTGAACCAAAGTATCTATAACCGATTCAGAAAACCCACGCTTAGATAGAATTAAGGGTTCAATTTTCAGGCAATCAGTTGGAGAGAGACTAGATTTGGATGTTCGAATGGACCGTGTACTAGAAGATCCTGTCTCAAAGGTAGCTTCCATGGTGAAGCCGATGACATATTCACCAGGTCTGCATACCAAGTCCTGCGTGGCCAAGCAGGAGCTATTAGATCACCGAAGCCTTCTCCTGTTTGATCCTGGCTACAAGCCTGGGAAGGAGAGGGAACGGTGGAAACACATAAGCTAGGTTGAACGACCAAGGAGCCACTAATGCATCCACCAGTGTCGCCTTGGGATCCCTGGATCTGGACCCATATGGAGGAACCTTGGCGTTCTGGCGAAACGCCATCAGATCCATATCTGGAATGCCCCATCGTTGAGTTAATTGGGCAAAGACCTCCGGGTGGAGTTCCCACTCCCCCGGATGAAAGTCTGACGACTCAAATAATCCACCTCCCAGTTGTCCACTCCTGGGATGTGAATTGCAGATAGGTGGCAGGAGTGATCCTCCGCCCATTTAATGATCTTGGATACCTCTCTCATCGCCAAGGAACTCTTTGTTCCCCCCTGATGATTGATGTACGCTACAGTCGTCATGTTGTCCGACTGGAACCATATGAATTTGACCTTTGCCAGATGAGGCCAAACCAGGAGCGCATTTAATATCGCTCTCAGTTCTAAAAATGCTTATCGGAAGAAGAGACTCTTCTCGAGACCATAGACCTTGAGCTTTCAGAGAGTCCCAGACCGCGCCCCAGCCTAAGAGACTGGCGTCGGTCGTGACGATGACCCACTCTGGTCTGCGGAAACTCATTCCCTGAGACAGGTGATCCTGAGACAACCACCAGCGGAGAGAATCCCTGATTACCTGGTCTACTTGAATCTGGGGAGACAAGTCTGCATAATCCCCATTCCACTGTTTGAGCATGCACAGTTGTAATGGTCTTAGATGAATTCGAGCAAAAGGAACTATGTCCATCGCTGCGACCATTAATCCTATTACTTCTATGCACTGAGCTATGGAAGGCTGCAGAATAGAGTGAAGAACTTAACAAGCGCTCAGAAGTTTTGATTTTCTGACCTCTGTCAGGAAGATCTTCATTTCCATAGAATCTATTATTTTTCCCAGAACGGGAACTCTTGTTGACGGGAACAGGGAACTCTTTTCTACGTTCACCTTCCACCCGTGAGATCTGAGAAAGGCTAGAACAATGTCTTGTATGGGCCTTTGTTTTGGAAAGAGACTACACTTGGGTTAGAATGTCGTCTAGATAAGATGCTATAGCAATGCCCCTCGGTTTTAATACCGCTAGAAGGGACCCTAGCACCTTTGTGAAAATTCTGGGAGCAGTGGCTAAACTGAATGGAAGAGCCACGAACTGTCTTTCCAGGAAGGCGAACCTCAGGAACTAATGGTGATCTTTGTGGATAGGAATATGCAGGTACGCATCCTTTAAATCCACGGTAGTAATATATTGACCCTGATGGATTGTTGGTAAAATCTTCCTTGTTCCGTTATTGGAACTGGGTGTATCACTCCCATCTTTACTATGTCTCCTACGCAGTGTAAGAATGCCTGTCTCTTTATCTGGTCTGAAGATAAGCGAGACATGTGGAACCTTCCCTTTGGAGGAAGTTCCTTGAATTCTAGAAGATATCCCTGAGAGACTATTCTAGTGTCCAGGGATCCGGAACAACTCTTGCCCAAGCCTGAGCAAAGAGAGAGAGTCTGCCCCCTACTAGATCCGGTCCCGGATCGGGGGCTACCCCTTCATGCTGTCTTGGTAGCAGCAGCAGGCCTTTTGGCCTGTTTACCCTTGTTCCAACCTTGCAATGATTTCCATGCTGGTTTAGGTTGGGAAGTGTTGCCTTCTTGTCTGGAGGCCGCAGAGTTAGGATTTGGTCCGTTCCTGAAATTGCGAAAGGAACGAAAATTAGATTTGTTCTTAGCCTTAAAAGGCCTATCTTGTGGGAGGGCATGTCCCTTTCCACCAGTAATGTCTGAAATAATCTCTTTCAATTCCGGCCTGAATAGGGTCTTACCCTTGAAAGGAATATTAAGCAATTTATTCTTGGACGACACATCCGTCGACCAGGATTTAAGCCAAAGCGCTCTGCGCGCCACTATAGCAAACCCTGAATTTTTCGCCGCTAACTTAGCAATTGAAAAGCGACATCCAAAATAAATGAATTAGCCAACTTAAGTGCATGAATTCTGTCCATGACTTCATCATATGGAGTCTCCCTTTGAAGCGAATTTTCCAGTTCCTCGAACCAAAATACGCTGTGGTAGTGACAGGAATAATGCACGAGATTGGTTGAAGAAGGAAACCCTGCTGAATAAATTCTTTTTTAACAGTCCTTCTAATTTTTTATCCATAGGATCTTTGAAAGCGCAACTGTCCTCAATAGGAATAGTTGTGCGCTTAGCTAACGTTGAAACCGCCCCCTCAACCTTAGGAACCGTTTGCCATGTGTCCTTTCTGGGGTCGACAATGGGGAACATTTTCTTGAATATAGGAGGTGGAACAAAAGGTATACCTGGCTTTTCCCACTCCTTAGTCACTATGTCCGCCACCCGCTTGGGTATCGGAAAGGCATCAGCGTGCACTGGAACCTCTAAGAATTTGTCCATCTTGCACAATTTCTCTGGAATTACCAGAGAATCACAATCATCTAGAGTAGTTAGGACCTCCTTAAGCAGGGCGCGGAGGTGTTCTAACTTAAATTTAAAAGTCACAATATCAGTGTCTGCCTGCTGAGAAACTTTTCCTGAATCAGAAACTTCCCCTTCAGACAGGCCCTCCCTCACTGCTATACTCAGATTGATGTGAGGGAACAACTGATAAATTGTCCTCAGCGCTAACCTGCTCATCTTCTGTATTTAAAAACTGAGCAATCACGCTTTCTAGAATAGGATGGCAGTTTGGATAATAGATTTGCTATAGAATTATCCATCACTGCAGTTAATTGCTGCATAGTAACCAGCATTGGCGCGCTAGATGTACTAGGTATCGCCTGCGCGGGCAAAACTGGTGTTGACACAGAAGGAGAGGATGATGAACTATCCCCACTACCTTCACATGAAGAATCATCCTGGGCAATCTTATTAAATGTGACAGTACTGTCCTTACTTTGTTTGGACGCTATGACACAATTTGCACAAAACATTAATAGGGGGAACCACCTTGGCTTCCATACATACAGAACATAAGCTATCTGAAGGTACAGACATGTTAGACAGAATATGGCAGGCTAATAATGCAATAAAAACGTTTTTAAAGAAAAGAGTTACTGTCTCTTTAAATAATAAACAAGCACACTTTATTTCTGAAAGTTTGAAAAACTATGAAGGCAATGTCCGATTTTTACAAAATTTGCACCCCAGAGTCCTAATGCCTTGAAAGTATTGCACACCAAGTTTCAAGACTTTAACCCTTAAAATGAGCAAAACTGAGCTATTTGTTCAAATAAACAATTTTATCACACAACAATCACTGCCACAGCCTTGCTGCGGCTTTTTACCTTCCCTTAGAGTGATTCAGCACTGAAATAAACATTCCTGAGTCCGTTTCCTTTACCCACAGGACCCTCAAATGAAGCTGCATGCACTGCCAAGGAAACAAACTGCGCAATTGAGGCGCGAAAACGGGGCCTCCTTCATCTGCATTACCAGAGTGAAGGGGCCTTTCTGACTGAAGTAGTAGTCTAACTAGATGCCAGGCGAAAAAAACTTTCCCAAAAGTGCTTTTATAACACAAAAAACACTCTAAATGTCCAATAAATCTGATATAAACCAATCGATTTAGCCCACAATAGTGTCAACCAGTATAGAGCCCATTTATAAGCCTTAATCTGTTATGAATCTAAGAAAATGGCTTACCGATCCCCTAAGGGAAAAACTGACAGTCTTCTAGCATTAACATGTCTTGTTAGAAATATGACTGATCGTACCTGAAGCAAATAAGTCTGCAAACTGTTCCCCCCAACTGAAGTTCTCTGGGCTCAACAGTCCTACGTGGGAACAGCAATTGATTTTAGTTACTGCTGCTAAAATCATACTCCTCTTTTAACAGAAATCTTCATTTTCTGTTGTAGAGTAAATAGTACAAACCGGCACTATTTTAAAATAAACTCTTGATAGAAGAAATAAAAAACTACAACTAACACCACAAACTCCTCACCATCCCCGTGGAGATGCTACTTGTACAGAGCGGCAAGGAGAATGACTGGGGGGCGGAGCCAGAGGGGGGGCTATATGGACAGCTCTTGCTGTGTGCTCTCCTTGCCATTTCCTGTAGGGGAAGAGAATATCCCACAAGTAAGGATGAAACCGTGGACCGGACACACCAATGTTGGAGAAAGAAAGCTGCCACAGAAGGATTCAAACTCTAAGCCATCAGCTTGCTAGGCAGGACAGATATCCCTTAGGCCACATATTGCGGCCCAAGGATCTGTTACACCTACCACACCTGGAGATCCCAGTCTGCCTCCCGTCCAGGTACTGTCCAGGCCTGGCCCTGCTTAACTTCCGAGATCAGACAGGATCAGGAGTATTCAGGGCAGAGTGGCAGGTAGATTATCCCCTGTCCCCCACTAGATGCGAATACACATTCAAGGTGCAAGAAGCTCAGATTGAACTGAAAATGTTGCATAGGATAGTAACAAAAAGTCACAGACATTAATCTCAAAATGAGAGAGGTTATGGATATGTCTCAGGATAATAGGCAAAACCCAGACATAAGCAGAGATGATATATCTCTGACAACACAAAAAAGGCTTATATAAGAAACATTTTAGATGCCCAGTCCCTGATTCCACACAGGGATCCATCCAGGGCTAAATAAAAAGATAAATGTATATTAATATATATATGAAATTTTAAATGTAACTGTCACAAATATGCTGCAGAACAAAATAGATTATAACCTTGAAAGTTATATAAACCATATTATATAGCCTAGAGCAGAAACAAAGAGATAATTCTGAACTCACAAGCTTCAGATAATGACCCTGACCTATATAAACAACGATATTAATGTCAGGTTGACGTATAGAAAATCCCCTTAGGAGAAAATCAATATACCCTTAAACGCCACTACGTGGCAACAAATAGCAGGAGTTTTTGAAAAAAGAAAAAATGCTGATTCATAGAGAGTACATTAAACAGCGCAAGTAATGTGTAGCACAAGAATAAAAATAACTCCCAAGAGATTGTTAGAATAAGAAAATGGACCGTCGTTGTATTACTCAAGAAGCATAAAGATACGCGTCATCAAAAACAAAATTTATGCTTACCTGATAAATTTATTTCTCTTGTGGTGTATTCAGTCCACGGGTTCATCCATTACTTGTGGGATATTCTCCTTCCCAACATGCAAGAGGACACCCACAGCAGAGCTGTCTATATAGCTCCTCTCCTAACTGCCACCCCCAGTCATTCGACCAAAGACAAGCAAGAAAAAAAGGAGAAACTATAGGGTGCAGTGGTGACTGTAGTTTAAAAATAAAAAACACCTGCCTTAAAATGACAAGGCGGGCCGTGGACTGGATACACCACAAGAGAAAGAAATTTATCAGGTAAGCATAAATTTTGTTTTCTCTTGTAAGATGTATCCAGTCCACGGGTTCATCCATTACTTGTGGGATACCAATACCAAAGCTTTAGGGCACGGATGAAGGGAGGGACAAGGCAGGAAACTTAAATGGAAGGCACCACTGCTTGTAAGACCTTTCTCCCAAAAATAGCCTACAAAGAAGCAAAAGTATCAAATTTATAGAATTTAGAAAAGGTATGAAGCGAAGACCAAGTCGCCGCCTTGCAAATCTGTTCAACAGAGGCCTCATGTTTAAAAGCCCATGTGGAAGCTACTGCTCTAGTAGAATGAGCTGTAATTCTTTCAGGAGGCTGCTGGCCAGCAGTCTCATAAGCTAAGCGAATTATGCTTCTTAGCCAAAAGGAAAGAGAAGTTGCCGAAGCCTTTTGGCCTCTCCTCTGTCAAGAGTAGACAACAAACAAAGCAGAAGTTTGACAAAAATCTTTCGTAGCTTGTAAATAAAACTTTAAAGCACGAACCACATCAAGATTGTGTAATAGATGTTCCTTCTTTGAAAAAGGATTAAGACATAGGGAAGGAACAACAATCTCCTGATTGAAATTCTTATTAGATACCACCTTAGGCAGAAACTATAAGGTTTGTTTCCTGGTTGTGCAGAAATATAGGAACTCAGCTGCAGACTTAATGAGAACTGAATATGTATCACTTAGTTGAACAGGCTATTAATTAGCATAGACTGTTTGATAAAGTGAAATAAAGTTAATGTAATTTGCATAGGAGGAGATAGAGTTATAATTCACTCTATTATTGAAACTGATAACAGGATAGGAGTAAGATTCTGAAATGTAAGCAGAGTTCCAAAATACTCCTACATAGATTAGCAAGCAGGTATTGAAGGGAGTAATGTGCACAGCGAGGATTAGCACAGTTCGTCCAAAAGGTAAGCTAGCAGGTTATAACAAAGGACTTAGGTGTTAAATTTTCCTTCACAGCGTTACCATGATGAGGGAATACATATGAAACACAGAGTCTTTGTACTAGCCCGCTATAGAGCCGAGATCAGTAACCGCTGGTAGGAGGAGCTGAGACTCTGACTGACAGCGGCACAAGCGGCAGTGAAAACTGTAGCTCCGGTCACAGAAGAGGTAAGCGGCTGTCTCTAAATGAGAGTTTGAACTGTAGGAGAGACAACCGGTTGAGTGCAATGTCAGAAGGCTTGATAAGATGGTAAGTGAAGTCCCACTGAGATGGCGTGTGGCTTGTAAGCAGCTGCAGGGAAAGTGCCGATTACGGCAAAACATGAAATGTGATAAATCCTTTGTGCAGCAGAGGGTATTAGGAGCAATATGAAAGTCGATGTGTTATAATCCTCCTGAGGTAAAAGGATAAGTAGAATCCAGGTGACAAAGGAATAAAGCTTTGTAATCCACAAGGAGAGCTTGATAGAGAACTCAGTAGCAAGGATAGCAGGACTGCTACAAACAGCTACATGTGCAATAACTAAGCACCTGTCTGCAGTCAGGTGATGACTTAAATGCAGACAGGTAGAGACCATGTGATTGAAAGGTAACTGGACAAAGCGGACTGGAATCCTTACAGAAACCTAGGTTTGGTACGTAACACTACCTTATCTGCATGGAAAATCAGATAAGGGGAATCACACTGTAAAGCAGATAACTCCGAAACTCTTCGAGCCGAGGAGATAGCTACTAAAAATAGAAATTTCCAAGATAAAAGCTTAATATCTATGGAATGCAAAGGTTCAAATGGAACCCCTTGAAGAACTTTAAGAACTAAATTTAAACTCTATGGCGGAGCAACAGGTTTAAACACAGGCTTGATTCTAACTAAAGCCTGACAAAATGCCTGAACGTCTGGAACCTCAGCCAGACGTTTGTGCAAAAGAATAGACAGAGCAGAAATCTGTCCCTTTAAGGAACTAGCTGACAATCCCTTCTCCAATCCTTCTTGGAGAAAAGATAATATCCTAGGAATCCTGACCTTACTCCATGAGTAACCCTTGGATTCACACCAATGAAGATATTTACACCATATCTTATGATAGATTTTCCTGGTGACAGGCTTTCGAGCCTGAATTAAGGTATCAATGACTGATTCGGAAAAACCACGCTTTGATAGAATCAAGCGTTCAATCTCCAAGCAGTCAGGCGTAGAGAAATTAGATTTGGATGTTTGAAGGAACCTTGAAGTAGAAGGTCCTGCCTTAGCTGCAGAGTCCATGGTGGAAAGGATGACATGTCCACCAGATCTGCATACCAAGTCCTGCGTGGCCACGCAGGGGCTATCAAGATCACCAAAGCTCTCTCCTGCTTGATCTTGGCAATCAGATGAGGGAGCAGAGGAAACAGTGGAAACACATAAGCCAGGCTGAAGGACCAGGGCGCTGCTAGAGCATCTATCAGCGCTGCCTTGGGATCCCTGGACCTGGATCTGTAACAAGGAAGCTTGGCGTTCTGATGAGACGCCATGAGATCCAGTTCTGGTTTGCCCCAAAGTTGGATCAACTGGGCAAATACCTCCGGATGGAGCTCCCACTCCCCCGGGTGAAAAGTCTGCCGACTTAGAAAATCCGCCTCCCATTTCTCTACTCCTGGGATATAGATAGCTGAGAGATGGCAAGAGTGAACCTCTGCCCATAGAATTATCTTTGAAACCTCCAACATTGCCAGGGGGCTCCTTGTTCCCCCCTGATAGTTGATATAGTCTACAGTAGTGATGTTGTCCGACTGAAATCTGATGAACCTGACCGCAGCTAGCTGAGGCCAAGCCTGAAGAGCATTGAATATCGCTCTTAGTTCCAGAATGTTTATCGGAAGGAGGGCCTCCTCCTGAGTCCACGAACCCTGAGCCTTCAGGGAGTTCCAGACTGCACCCCAGCCCAGAAGGCTGGCATCTGTCGTTACTATAGTCCATTCTGGATTGCAGAAACTCATTCCCTTGGACAGATGGACCCGAGATAGCGACCAGAGAAGAGAATCCCTGGTCTCTTGATCCAGATTTAGTAGAGGGGACAAATCTGTGTAATCCCCATTCAACTGATTGAGCATGCAAAGTTGCAGTGGTCTGAGATGTAGGCGGGCAAACGGAACAATGTCCATTGCCGCTACCATTAATCCGATTACCTCCATACACTGAGCCACTGACGGACGAGAAATGGAATAAAGAGCACGGCAGGAAGTTAGAAGTTTTCACAACCTGACCTCTGTCAGATAAATCTTCATTTCTACTGAATCTATCAGAGTTCCTAGGAAGGAAACTCTTGTGAGAGGTGAGAGAGAACTCTTTCCTTCGTTCACCTTCCACCCGTGAGACCTTAGGAATGCCAGAAAAATATCCGTATGGGACCTGGCAATATGAAAAGTTGACGCCTGTATCAGGATGTCGTCTAGGTAAGGGGCTACTGCTATACCCCGCGGTCTTAGAACCGCCAGAAGGGACCCTAGAACCTTCGTAAAGATTCTTGGTGCCGTGTCTAACCCGAAGGGAAGAGCCACAAACTGGTAATGCCTGTCTAGGAAGGTGAACCTGAGAAACTGATGATGATCCCTGTGTATCGGAATATGTAGATAAGCATCCTTTAAATCCACGGTAGTCATATATTGACCCTCCTGGATCATAGGTAGGATGGTTTGAATAGTCTCCATCTTGAAGGATGGGACCCTGAGAAATTTGTTCAGGATCTTGAGATCCAAGATTGGTCTGAAAGTTCCCTCTTTCTTGGGAAATATAAACAGATTTGAATAGAAGCCCTGCCCTTGTTCCTCCTTTGGAACTGGGTGGATCACTCCCATAACTAGTAGGTCTTGAACGCAATGTAAGAATGCCTCTCTCTTTATCTGGTTTGCAGATAATTGTGAGAGATGAAATCTCCCCTTTGGAGATGAAGCTTTGAAATCCAGAAGATATCCCTGGTAAACAATCTCCAGAGCCCAGGGATCCTGGACGTCTCTTGCCCAAGCCTGGGCGGAGAGAAAGTCTGCCCTCCACTAGATCCGGTCCCGGATCGGGGGCTATTCCTTCATGCTGTCTTAGAGGCAGCAGCAGGCTTTTTGGCCTGTTTCCCCTTGTTCCAAGCCTGGTTAGGTCTCCAGACTGGCTTGGACTGGGCAAAATTTCCCTCTTGTTTTGTAGAAGAGGAAGATGAAGCTGCGCCACTCTTGAAGTTTCGAAAGGAACGAAAATTAGTCTGTTTGGTCCTTAACTTGTTGGACCTATCCTGGGGAAGGGAAGGGCCTTTTCCTCCAGTAATATCAGAAATGATCTCCTTCAGTCCAGGCCCAAATAGGGTCTGCCCTTTGAAGGGGATCTTGAGAAGTTTAGACTTTGAAGTGACATCAGCTGATCAGGATTTAAGCCATAGCGCCCTACGTGCCTGAATGGCAAAACCTGAATTTTTAGCCCTTTAGCTTGGTTAAATGAAAAACGGCGCCAGAAATAAATGAATTTGCTAACTTAAGAGCTTTAAGCCTGTCAAGGATATCATCCAACGGGGTCTCTACCTGTAAAGCCTCCTCCAGAGACTCAAACCAGAAAGCCACTGCAGCAGTGACTGGGTCAATGCATGCAAGAGGCTGGAGAATAAAACCTTGTTGTATAAAGATTTTCTTAAGGAAACCCTCTAATTTCTTATCCATAGGATCTAGGAAAGCACAACTGTCCTCGACAGGAATAGTTGTACGCTTAGCTAGGGTAGAGACTGCTCCCTCCACCTTAGGGACCGTCTGCTACAAGTCAAGTGTAGCGGCATCTATAGGAAACATTTTCTTAAAAGCAGGAGGGGGAGAGAACGACACACCTGGTCTATCCCATTCCTTAGTAATAATTTCTGAAAACCTCTTAGGGATTGGAAAAACAAGTATTTGTCCATTTTACACAATTTCTCTGGGACTACGATGGTGTCACAGTCACCCAGAGTAGCTAAAACCTCCCTGAGCAACACGCGGAGGTGTTCAAGCTTAAATTTAAATGCTGTCATTTCAGAGTCAGACTGAAGTAACGCCTTCCCTGAATCAGAGAAGTCACCCACAGATAGAAGCTCTCCTGCTTCAACTTCTGCACATTGTGAGGGTATATCAGACATAGCTACTAAAGCGTCAGAGAGATCTGTATTTGTTCTAGCCCCAGAGCTGTCCCGCTTTCCTTGTAACCTTGGCAGTTTGGACAATACCTCTGTGAGGGTATGATTCATAACTGCCGCCATGTCTTGTAAAGTAAACGCATTGGACGCGCTAGATGTACTTGGCGTCCCTTGAGCGGGAGTTATAGGTTCTGACACGTGGGGAGAGCTAGATGGCATAACCTCCCTTTTTTCAGTCTCAGAAACCTCGGGTGATAAATCTTTAAAAGCCATAATATGGTCTTTATAACTTATAGAAAGGTCAGTGCATTTGGTACACATTCTAAGAGGGGGTTCCACAATGGCTTCTAAACATAATGAACAAGGAGTTTCCTCTATGTCAGACATGTTTAACAGACTAGTAATGAGACCAGCAAGCTTGGAAAACACTTTAATAAATGTGAAAAAAGCAATAATAAAAAACGGTACTGTGACTTTAAGAGAAAAAACTACCACATAAACTGCAAAACAGTGAAAAAAAGTAGTAAACTCTACGAAATTTTTACAGTGTGTATAAGGGACTAAAGCAGCATTGCACCCACTTGCAAATGGATGATTAACCCCTCAGGCCCAGAAATTAGAAAAACATTAAACCTGTTAACAAACAGTCAAACACACTGCCACAGCTGTATTGTGGCTCCTACCTGCCCTTAAAAACAATTTTTGCAGGAACAAACCCTCTATAGAGGTCTTATAAGCCAGAGGACTCCTTCAGGGAAGCTGGATGTCTCAGACTGAAAATAGGCCCCTCCCACCATGCACTCAAAGTCAGAGGGCTTTAAAAAAGTATTCCTAGGAGTAATGTAACAAGCCATGTGGAAACTAGGCCCCAAATAAAGATTAATCACCCTCAGAGAAAAAATGTTTTTATTTATAAATCATGCAAACGTTTTTACACTAAGTAATATAGGTATTAACATGAATATTATCCCTTTTTGCAAGCATGATCCCAGTTGTTGTTAAATCACTGTATCAGGCTTACCTTAAATATACCAGGCACTGTCAGCATTTTCTAGACCTTATCATCTCTCTAGAAAAAAATATACTGAACATACCTCAAAGCAGGCAATCTGCAGACCGTCCCCCCAACTGAAGTTTTCTTTCCATACTCTTCAGTTATGTGTGAGAACAGCAATGGACCTTAGTTACAAACCGCTAAGATCATCAAACCTCCAGGCAGAAGTCTTCTTCCAATTTCTGCCTGAGAGTAAACACAGTACAACGCCGGTACCGTTTAAAAATAACAAACTTTTGATTGAAGGTAAAAACTACACTAAGTCACTACATCTCTCTTGATACTTCCTTTCTTGTCGAGAGCTGCAAGAGAATGACTGGGGGTGGCAGTTAGGGGAGGAGCTATATAGACAGCTCTGCTGTGGGTGTCCTCTTGCAGCTTCCTGTTGGGAAGGAGAATATCCCACAAGTAATGGATACACCTTACAAGAGAAAAAAAGCATTCAAAAGATGTCTTCAATTACGAAAATCTATCAGATTAACAGTAAAAACACTTATGTAAAAATGCATCACATTGTCTTCATTCAAAAAGAGGGCCCACAACCTAAACACTCTTAATCTTAACGTAGTTCTGAACTTTTAACAGCATGTCCTGTTGTTTTTATCCTGGAATAAAGCAACTTACGATTTGATTCATAAATGGCTGGTTGGTGGAATCTTTCTTATATTTAATTATTGCCCAGTGGACATTGGGTGTCTACTACTGACTACAGCCTTATCCCCCCTTGGCTCATACTACATTATCCTTATCTGGGTCATCAAGGTACTACGTTGGTGTGCATTATAACATTTGTGTGTTGCTCGGGATCTGCCTGTATTTGCCATACTACCGCCGTTGCTCAATATGGATGCTGAGATTTGCTGGATGTATCGTGTCTAACTTGAAATTCCCCGGATGCATCGTTGGGCTCAGTGACGGCTCAAGAAGGTAGTTGATTGGCAGAAAGGCGGTCACGTGACGTGTGAAGCATTGATTCACATGATATCGGAAGCATTAAGCACCAAGCGTGAACGCCGGAGCTGTAACAGTTTTCTGAGATACAAGCCTCTCTGTTCTCCAGTTTAACTTCGCATTAGGGGTGAGTGAAATCGAGTCTGTTTTCACGTTGTGTCTAAGGACCTAGTGATGAACTGTTCCGGTCTTCTTTTGCACTGCTTTTGGATTGTGCTTCACTACGTTGTTCTCCATCATCTTCTTTAAGACTTGGGGCTAGTAGTGAACTATTACTTCAATGCATTATTTCTGCGCTGATCAAGTTTCATTTATTAAGATGTACATCTGCCTATCGGACTTATTACATTATCTGTGATGGGACTAATTACATTATCTGTGATGGGACTATTACTTCCAGGCATTTTTTAATTGGTGTAACTCTATGTCTCTTTGATCTGTTGCACTTTTTTGCTCACAGCTGTTTTTCTTGATGGCTAATATACTTCCCTGATTGTTCTCTTTACTTTACATCATCTCCGTACACATAAAAATATATAGACCAAAACCTCTTAATCATACAGAGGAACACAAGCATGGTAAGGAACAGCAACCGACAAGGGGCACCGAGTAGAGGGTCAGCTAACCCCTCAGTACAGATAAATGAAGAAAGGTTCACTCCAGCCCAACAATTGCAGTAAAACAGACCTTTGTTGTTTTTTGAACTTGGGACCATAAAGCAATGAACAGCGTTTCAGACCTCTCACAGGTCCTAAGTCATGTCTAAGGATCTGTGAGAGGTCTGAAATGTTATTTGTTGTTTTTTTGGGACCATGAAGCAATAAAGGTCTGTTTTACTGCACTTGTTGGACTGGAGTGAACTTTTCTACATTAACCATAGAGGCAAAGTTCAGTCCTATAAGGATAGAAATCTCTTACCACATCACTGTTGATATACAATTAACAGATATGTCGGGCAGAGAGAAAAAAAACAGCCTCTCTCGAGGTATAAAAGCTGATGCTGCAGATCGAAGAAACGGACGTGTAAATATTATCGTAGAGATTAGCCAGCTTAACAGCTACACAAAAAAGTTCAAGCCGCCATATTGTGACCGCTTGGACCACAATCGATGCGAGACAGCACATAAATTATAGCGATACTACCTTAGTATGCTTAAACAATATACTGCCCTAAATTTACTGCATCTAAGCACAGAAAGAAAAGCTCATGTACGAATATTAGCAAGACAGAAGTTGAGGAGAAAAAGTGACATTATTTAAAAGCGCATTAAAAGTGCACTAAAAAAAAATCAGCCTCATGCGGGCCCCTGACAATGACCTGAAAGTAAAAGAAAAAACAGAGTAACCAGCCCTGGTTTTCTATAAGGGGGTAGCATTGTTGTTAGAAGTTAAGCAAAGACTACCTCGCTGTCTTCTAAAAGCACCAGTACTCTTACTAAAGAGATTGGCATGGACACATCATAGCCCCTAATCCTTGCTTGCAGTGAAAAGTACGCATTAAAGGATTAAATATCTTCAGACACCATATTCGCACATCCTCCCGTCACAGAGGCAAAGAGAATAACTGGGGGTTATGGCTTTGCCTCCTCCTGCTGGCCAGGAGGTTATTATACCACTAGTAATTGGAATGATGTTGTGGACTCTTCATGCCATAGGAAAGAAAAGGCAATTTTGCCTTCAACAAAGAAAATGGCTCTTGCCACTAAGGGTTAGTCAAGTTGTTGAACTCACATATTCAACAGATAATGGTCGGATATAGTGTCTTATAAGGTCATAATATTAAGCTACACAAGACAATGCAGTTTGGCAAATATGGCTCAAAGTTTTAGTCCTATTATGCAATAAATCATCTCACATAGAATACAAATCATAGGAAGAAAAAAGAAGGTGGATTTTGATGGAACTACATTGTTTTTGTCCCCAAACTCAACAAATATAGAAATATGCGAAAGAAATAAAATTAAATAAAAATCTTTGCAGTAGACCTTTCTTTCTCCAGACATTTTCTAGAAGATTAATAAAAAAAATCTATTATGCTTTACATCAGTGTTCAACTGATTGATAATTTACCGGTTGCCTAGTTTCAGGCCAGAACTATAATTAACAGTGAAATTCAGCAGGCACACACTAGAGCATAATTTTTTTAAGATCTGTCAAATCTTTATTTATGCTAAGGTTTGTCAAATCATTTTATTGCACAAGAGACTTAACAGCAGGGAAGTAGAGCAGTTTGGAGTATGAAATAAATTGTAATCTTTTTATGTATCATATTTCTTTAACTTACTTAGATTCATTAACGTTCAAAACACGTCCTTCAGCTGTGATCAAAGTCCTGGGAGGTTTCACTTTCTTTTTTTCTTCACTGGAAAAAAACATACATAGAATAATTACATTACTTTTCTTTATTCAGATTAAAGCTTTCCTTTCAATGCTGACATAAGTTATAAATATTAGGAGAGTTAAAGGGATACGCTAGTCAAACTTAAACTTTCATGATTCAGATAGAGCATGCAATTTTAAGCAACTTTCTAATTTACTCCTATTATCATTTATTCTTCATTCTCTTGATATCTATATTTGAAAAAGCAAGAATGTAAGCTCAGGAGATGGCCCATTTTTTGTTCAGCACTCTGAATAGCTCTTGCTGATTGGTAGCTAAATTTAATAGGTCTATAGGTAGAGATATATATTTTACCAAAAAACCATCAGACATATGTTGAAATATTTATTTATGAATAAATAGAACATATTCTGCTATATTAATAACATTTGAATGTGAAATATTCATATTTGTATGTTGGGTTAGCGCAAATAAAAATATATGCAATCGGGTTTGCGCAAGAGTGGGGAGGCTCTTGTTTCAACTTTTTTTGCTCTATTGACTTCTATGGGGGAAATAAGTGAAAGCCCACAAGATATTCTAAGTTCTGATTTTTGTACAACAATCTTAGTTATAGTGCAATTAACCCCAGGTACGTCATGGAAAAACATTCCCTTAATGACAATTGACGTACCTGGTACGTCCTCTGTTGTTAGAAGCGCTGGAAGCGATCATGATCGCTTCCAGCTGCTTACAAGGGATTGTAGTGATGCCTCAATATTGAGGCATCACTGCAATCCCTTATTTTACCCACCGATGCAGAAAGGGCCACTCTGTAGATAGAGGGGGAGGGTTAGAAAGATGTATGGGGGGATCAGGGAGGTTGTGGGGTAAGGGGGGATGCAGACTGCAGACAGTATGAAAAAATAAATAAAAAAAAATAAAAAATGATTTTTATTTCAGTACTGGCAGACTTTCTGCCAGTACTTAAGATGGCGGTGACAATTGTGAGGTGGGGGAGGGAAGAGAGCTGTTTGAGGGAGGTCAGGGGGGGATCAGGGGGTGGGATGTGTCAGGTGGGAGGCTGATCTCTACACTAAAGCTAAAAATTAACCCTACAAGCTACCTAATTAACCCCTTAACTGCTGGGCATATTACAAGTGTGGTGCGCAGCAGCATTTAACGGCCTTATTATTACCAAAAAGCAACGCCAAAGCCATATATGTCTGCTATTTCTGAACAAAGGGGATCCCAGAGAAGCATTTACAACCATTTGTGCCATCATTGCACAAGCTGTTTGTAAATAATTTCAGTGAGAAACCTAAAATTGTGAAAAATTTAACAGTTTTTTTTTTATTTGATTGTATTTGGCGGTGAAATGGTGGCATGAAATATACCAAAATGGGCCTAGATCAATACTTTGGGATGTCTTCTAAATAAAAATATATACATGTCAAGGGATATTCAGGGATTCCTGAAAGATATCAGTGTCCCAATGTAACTAGCGCTAATTTTTAAAAAAAGTGGTTTGGAAATAGCAAAGTGCTACTTGTATTTATGGCCCTATAACTTGCAAAAAAAAAAAAGAACATGTAAACATTGGGTATTTCTAAACTCAGGACAAAATTTAGAAACTATTTAGCATGGGTGTTTTTTGGTGGTTGTAGATGTGTAACAGATTTTGGGGGTCAAAGTTAGAAAAAGTGTGTTTTTTTCCATTTTTTCCTCATATTTTGTATTTTTTTTACAGTAAATTATAAGATATGATGGAAGTAATGGTATATTTAGAAAGTCCATTTAATGGCGAGAAAAACGGTATATAATATGTGTGGGTACAGTAAATGAGTAAGAGGAAAATTACAGCTAAACACAAACACTGCAGAAATTTAAAAATAGCCATTGTCATTAAGGGTAAGAAAATTGAAAAATGGTCCGGTCATTAAGGGGTTAAAGGGACATGAAACCCATTTTTTTTTTCTTTCATGATTTAGAAAGAGCATGTCATTTTAAACAACTTTCTAATTTACTTCTATTATCTTATTTGCTTCATTCTCTTGATATCACTTGCTGAAAAGCATATCTAGATATGCTCAGTAGCTGCTGATTGGTTGCTGCACATAAAGGCCTTGTGTGATTGGCTCGCACATGTACATTGCTATTTCTTCAACAAAGGATATCTAGAGAATTGAGCAAATTAGATAATAGAAGTAAATTGGAAAGTTGTTTAAAATTGCATGCCCTATCTGAATCATGAAAGTTTAATTTTGACTACACTGTCCCTTTAACGCTCAAACGGCAGTGTTAATTTGCGCTCCACTCGTAATCTGGCCCTATATGTCTCTCCTTTTTCTGACAGATTGTATCTACATCTGAAGAAGAGACCTGTGAATTCTTGAAAGCTTATGACATAAAAAAAACTCACTTGATTTGGTCGGTCCATTAAAAGGTATCACAAACAACTAAAAGGAACGTTTTCTGTGGAACTAATACGGCAACAACCCTCTTTCTGTTAAGGGGGAGTTACAGTATAAATTTTAGATCACTTCAATTAATGTTTCAAGGGACATTAAACTGTAGTTAGGTTAATACGTATCATGCTATTGTTTCCCCCCTGTACCTGCAGTTCTCTTTAAAGCTGTTCTCTTATTTTAAGACATTCTAGAATCCTGTATTTTATACTGGGTGCCGCCATATTGTAGTGCTCGTATTGTTACATCCTGTGACAGAGGCGGTGCACACAGATCTCCCATGTTGTTGGCTTTTTCACAGTTGTACCTTGCACTTCAGTTTCACTCACATAATAGAGAGAGGGAGAGTTACACTTTTGCTGTTGTTTTGCAGTTTAAAAGTTACTTAACAAATAATAGCTCCAAAATGGTGGCGCCAGGGTGAAAATGCAGAGCTTCAATAACTGATAGTTGTGAGAGTTTAAAATAAGACAACAAATTAAAGACAGCTCCAGGTGCAGGAGAAAAAAACAATACCATGATGAGTAGTAACCTGCTACTGTTGTTGTATTCCGCACTATATGATTCAGATAGAGAATACCATTTTAAACAGCTTTTCAATTTAGTTCTATTATAAAATTTGCTTCCTTATCTTGTTATCCTTTGCTGAAGGAACAGCATTGCACTATTGGCAGCTAGCTGAACACATCTAGTTAGCCAATCACAAGAGACAAATGTGTGCAGGCACCAATCAGCATCTAGTTCCCACTAGTGTAGCATATGTGCGTATTCTTTTTCAACAAGGGATACCAAGAGAACATAGCACATTTGAAAATAGAAGTGAATTTAAAAGTTTCTTAAAATTACAAGCTCTATCTGAACCATGCAAGTTTAATTTTGACTTTCCTATCCCTTTAACATCTCAATACTATTATAGTTTTGCTTCTGTAAAACAGCCTCTTCCATCAATTAAACTGAAACTAGTGAAAAACCTGTAGATTTTCACTTTTTGCTACCATTGAAGCATTACTAGTTTTGTATAAAACTAATCTCCTCTGGGTTGTGTATAAGCAGCGTACCTCAACAGTCGCACATCCAGGAGCTCCGGTCGAGTAGCCCTAAAACCACCATTTATAGGCACTATTATACAGCGACTTCAATAAATTTCACACCACCAACAATAGTTAACCCTAACTAGGGTTCACTGCTGCAATAGTGGCTGTGTCCTTGACACTAGAACTCTGGATTGGACGATAAAGGGCCTGGAGTGGTGCTTCCTTCTCAGTAAAACTCAGAGGTTGCTGACCCCAACTGGACAATAAATCTATCAACCAGAACACAATAACGCATTTACCCTCACAAAGGAGATAACTCTCAGATACCTTTCTCAAGACACCACACCCAGAAGACATCAAATATGGCAGACATGGCGGGAGAATATCAAACACAACAACCCGATCCGTGTTTAAAAAGGCTTGAATACCGTATGCAACAACTGATGGTTAGAGTCCCATATGATTGCCTGATACAACTGGCATTTACAAACCTGACTGAATCTACAGAAGCGGAAAACCCTGAGAACATGACATCTCCAATCCACTTATTAATCCCACAGACACAGCGTGGCCCGCAGCCAACACAGAGAGCCCACATGACTCCTCGCATAAAGAAACTTATGGAATCGTTACTAAAAGACCATGCCATAAAATCTGCCTTTCAGAGAAAACCTCCCTTGGGGGGTTCGAGATCACGGCTCACAGAAGAGAGTGGGACACAGCACTCGGCAGGGAAGAGAACGGGTCAAGCTGAAATAGAGCTGTTTCCATTAAACCTTGAGAATGTACCTGTTCGCCAACCACCGGAGACATCATGGAAAATTGTCGGGCGATTCTCTATATACATACCCTCAAGCAAGCTTCAGTGGCGTTCTTGTCCAATTGCACTAGATGGGACTTGCCATATCTTAGAAACAGGGTAGGGTAGCCTGCAGATGCCCTCCCAAGACAATATCCACCTCTTTATCATAGTTATTTGCACCCATCAGGTAAATTTGTTAAATGTTGGACTCTCATGCAAGTTCTAAAGTGGATTGTTCTCCAGATATCCTCGCAACTATACTTTCAATGTTCTCTTATACTTAGAATTATGTTTATAATGCTGACTTAAAGGTACCAACAACTAGCATTCAAAGCTTTATTAATCAGTGTGATTAGGCGATAATAGTTCCTCACCATACCGTACCTTGAGCTGTGTACTAAAGCGTTAACTTTACCATTTTTCAACAGTCTCATTATATTTTTTTAATGTATTTAATCACCATATTGCGTATGATGTTCTATGTAATTACGATTGTCTTGGTACTCATCCTGAAGGTTTGAGGGGGGCCCCAGAGAATATACTATTAATGCTTGAATGTGTTATGGACGTCAACGCTACTAATCCTCCATTTTATATAAATGTATGATATGAATAGCTGATATGTACAACACTTTTGTTTTGCTTTTTCTGTATATGTAACTTTGAGCCCTCAATAAAAAATATTTTTATTTTTTTTTAAAAACGAATCTCCTCATTACAGCCAGACTTACATGACACCTATTATAAAATGAAGCTTTTATCATTGTCTTGGCTATCATATATATTACATCAATATATTATATACAATATATTTCCCTCTGCTATATCTTTGGCATGTGTGTTTGACTTTGCAAGGCAACAACATAAAGAACCTCAACAGGAAGATATCAACATTAGAGTTCACTATTTAACAAATAGATGAGTTACTTTGTTTAGGACTCGGCAGACACATTTTCCTGTGCAGATTTGTTAGTACAATTGTATTGCTAGATTCTACACAATAGCACCTTCTTGGCGCTTGAGTACAAACTCTCTGCACCTATCGTGTTCTTATTTCTGGTTACCATTGAATAAATTTATCATCCTATATTATAAAAGGCCAAGTATGTTTGTCCGACGCAGTCATGCGCAGTAGAGACTGCGCAAGACAAACATACCTGGCCTTAACGACCAGCGCCGATGTGGTATATGGCCATGTATTTGAATGCAAGGGGTTTTAATATTATATCTATGTCTATGTGTCTAAATAATAATTCCATAATACTATTTAATAATGTATTTTCTCTAAATATTTAACATTCCAATGTTCTTAACATACAGGAGAATTATATATATATATATATATATATATATATATATATATATATATATATATATATATATATAAGCCCATACCTGTATATCTATTCCTATAGATATATAAGTATAAATATCTATTTTATATTAAAATTAATATATATACAGGTAGCCCTCAGTTTACGCCAGGGTTAGGTTCCAGAAGGAATGGTTGTAAATCGAAACCGTTGTAAATTGAAACCCAGTTTATAATGTAAGTCAATGGGAAGTGAGGGAGATCGGTACCAGGCCCCTCTCAAAATTGTCATAAGTAACACCTAATACATTATTTTTAAAGCTTTGAAATGAAGACTTTAAATGCTAAACACCATTATAAACCTAATAAAATAATCACACAACACAGAATGTATAATTAAACTAAATGAACAAAAACCATTTGCTAAACAGCATTATAAACCTAATAAAATATTCACACTACACAGACTTCACTTGCATTTTTCTGCAAACAGTTCTTTCTATGCATTCCAATCTGGACTGATTTACAGACAGGAAGATCTTGTTCCTTTGAAATCTGCTTGATAGCTCAGGTCTGGTTAAAGTTATTAATTTCAGCTTGCTTGGCTTTGCTGCAACACAAGCGGACAGCGCCACCTACTGGCTATTTTAATAAATGCACTGCTTCTCAACGCTTTTCAATAGAAGTCACATGACTGGAAAAAAAAAGGTTGTTATTCTGAAACGGTGTAAATTGAACCGTTGTAAAACGAAGGCCACCTGTACATATAAAAATACATTTTTAACAAAAATTAAAAAAAAATTCTATGTGAAGAACACAGGAATGTAAAATATGCGTAATGTGCTTCCTGTTTCTCTCTTTAGGTCTAATGTAATCTTAGGGCACGTTATTGAAATATTACATATAAAATAATAATTATTATTAAAAATTATTATAGATCCGGAAAAAAATCGAAATAATCCATAGAATATATATATATATTTTTTTTACAGTATCTATAATAATTTATTAATATTTTCTATATAATATTTCCATAACGTACCTTAAAGGGATATGAAAGGCTCAAATTAAAGGGACACTGAACCCAAATTTGTTCTTTCATGATTCAGATAAAGCAGCAATTTAAGCAACTTTCTAATATGCTCCTATAATCAATTTTTCTTCGTTCGCTTGCTATCTTTATTTGAAAATCATGAATGTAAATCTAAGCAGCCAGCCCATTTTAGATTCAGCACCATGGATAGCACTTGCTTATTGGAGACTTACATTTACCCACCAATAAGCAAGCATAACACAGGTTCTCAACCAAAAATGGTCCGGCTCCTATGCATCACATTCCTGCTTTTTTAAATAAAGAGAATGAAGAAAAATTGATAATAGGAGTAAATTAGAAAGTTGCTTAATATTGCATGCTCTATCTGAATCATTAAAGAAAAAAATTGCGTTTAGTGTCCCTTTTCCATTTTCTGTCCGTTTGGGACCAAGGCAATTTTTACATTTTTGCGGTCTTTGTGTTTAGCTGTAATTTTCCTCTTACTCATTTACTGTACCCACACATATTATATACTGTTTTTCTCGCCATTAAATGGACTTTCTAAAGAAACCATTATTTTCATCATATCTTATAATTTACTATAAAAAAATGATAAAATATGATAAAAAAAATGGATAAAAAACACACTTTTTCTAACTTTGACCCCCAAAATCTGTTACACATCTACACCCACCAAAAAACACCCATGCTAAATAGTTTCTAGATTTTGTCCTGAGTTTAGAAATACCCAATGTTTACATGTTCTTTGCTTTTTTTGCAAGTTATAGGGCAATATGTACAAGTAGCACTTTGCTATTTCCAAACCACTTTTTGTTTTCAAAATTAGCGATAGTTATATTCGAACACTGATATCTTTTATTTAGGGATATCTCCCTACATGCCTAATTTTCCACTTCTTGATTAGAGTTTGAACACTGCTGATTTGTATTCTCAAATACTTGGACATCTTTTTATATACATTTCTTGTTTTATACAGTTCAACTACCTTTTTCCCCCAGATACTTTGACAATTCTTTTTCTTTCCCCATGACTCAGAATCCAGAAACATCAGTGCAGCAATGGATGAAAGATGCAAGGGTCTGTCAGGAGTCCAGAAACTCATTGACCTTTTATACACACATACTAATTACAAGCAAACAGATCACAGGTAGGATGGTTACCTTTAATAGCCATTCAAACCCTTTGTGTCAACTTGTGTGCATGTTATCAGGCCAAAATCACCAGGGTATATAAACGTTTGATCAGGGTCATTTGGGTAGTTTCTGTTGTCATTATGATTTAAAAAGAGTAAACACAGTTGATTGATAATAAATGGCTTCAGCCAAACACTAACCATGAGTGAAAGAAAAGTTTTTGTGTTATCATTCATATTCTCTGAAAAAATGGCCAAGAAATCATAAATTCTGCCAGGGTATGTAAACTTATGAGCACAACTGTATATATCAAATAGTCAACTGAGCTGAAAAATATATACATATTGGAAATCTTATTGGAAATAACCTTTTTAGCAAAGAAATAATTAATTACACATGTTGATCACTATGAAAAAATAGACTCTCAGTTATCTAAATATAAGTTATTCCTTGACACTGATTCCATAAGATATGGATACTATTTAATAAGATTAAAACTATTTACGCATATATCTTCCTAATAATATATTGATAGGTACATGACTATATGAAGAGATCTAAGTCCCTTCTCATGTTAATGCCAAGTGGATAGCTTGTCTGAAGGGTAAACATCCAAAAGATTTCTCTTTTATTAAGTGTCATTTCCCTATTACCTTTTCTTCTCCATATGGGGACAAAGTCAATGCCCCGTATTGACAATGCAGATGTATCTGAACCATGCAATTGCCTAAAATGCCTAGCAACAGGAGTATCTGACTCTTCATCTTCTATCAGCGTAAATGCTCTAAGAATCTATCTTTTAGTGGTCTCTTAGTTTTGCCTGTATACTGTTTTAAAAAATTGTACAAATTAGAAGATAGACTACATGTATGGTTGCATAATTAATGGAAAAAATAATCTCATATTCTTGTTGTGTCACAGTAGACAAACGTTTCCCCCTCTGATACAAAACCACAAGTTTTACATATTGGCCTCCTGCACTTATAAAAACCTTTCCTTTTCTGGAGCCAACACTTGTTTGATTTAGGCTTCAAATCTGAGGGGGACAAGTAATTAGCCAATGTCTTACCCTTTCTGGGAATAAAATTACACCCTCCCTGTATAATCTCCTTAAGTGTAGGGTCAGAATACAATATGGGTAATGATCCTTTTATTATATCATAGATTTTATGGAATTCTAGGCTATATACTGTTATAAACTTGGGTTTTTGTGTGCTTTGTTTGATCATATTTCTCTTATTTTTATTTATGTAGATCAACAAATCATCTCTTGACATCTTATCTACAGTGTTCTTAGCCTGATTTAAAAACTCATCTTTATATCCTCGGTTTTTTTATCTGATCATTGCTTCGTCTGCCTGTCTTTAATATTCTGATTCCTTAGAACAGTTTCTCTTGATCCTAATCAGTTCACCTTTAGTTATACCCCTGACCACATGTCTGGGGTGACAGGAGTTAAACTGAAGGATAGTATTACCCGCCGTGGGTTTTCTGAACATGACAGTATTCACTCTCTGTTCTGATCTGTCAACTGAAATAGTTAAGTCCAAGAAATTTATGCTCATCTCATTTTGTTCATTTTCTTCAAGAAGCAATGATCAGACTAAAAAACGAGGATATACAGATGAGGTTTTAAATCAGGCTAAGAACACTGTAGATAAGATGTCGAGAGATGATTTGTTGATCTACAGAAATAAAAATAAAAATAAGAGAAATATGATAAAACAAAGCACACAAAAACCCAAGTTTATAACAGCATATAGCCTAGAATTCCGTAAAATCTGTGATATAATAAAAGAATCATTCCCTAAGTGGTTCTAAAAGTGAGCCTATACCCGCCACAATAGGTCTACTAGGTAGTATCTAAAAATTATTCTAGTGCTTCAAGTTGGCTGTGCAAACAAGGAAACTTTAAATGCGGCAGTAGGAACTGCAATATGTGTACAAATATAACAATTGGGAATAGTTTTGTATCCACCTATGACAGTAATGTATATGCTATTGATTTTATGCAAATTGCAAAACCACATATGTGGTCTACTTGCTTACTTGTAATCTATGTAAGAGTTTTTTATGTTGGTAAGACCTCACGTGAGGCTAGAACTATATTTAGCGAACATGTCAGATGTTAAGAATTATGTTAAGGATTCTGCTGTAGCCAACCATTTTAATAACTATCATTTCACACATCTAGCAGACATGTCAATACAGATTATAGATAGAGCTGTCCACCCCTTAGACAAAAAAGAACAATATTGGATATTCAAATTAAAATCTAGAGTCCCAATAGGCATGAATAAGGAATGTGACATTAGTTATTTAATTGATGGTTAGCTATCCCTTTTATGTTTGCAATGTTTCTTTTCAATATAGCACTTATTAGTGATATGATATAAGTTTATTTTGGGCTTACCATTACACCTATATTTATCACTATTTCAAACAGTCCCCATCATTATTATTTCTTGTGTATGCATTCTTGTTTGTTAATTTTATCTATGCCACTATCTCAATCATCATGGTCCTTGATTAAGCAATATAATATAATGTTTTTCTTTTTAGTGGAATACGTTCTTTATTGACAGTATATATATAAAATGTAATCATTTGAATTTTTTCATTTATTCTGAATATGACCATGTGTGCAAAATATATATATTCACTGTTTAGTGTTTTAACTATGTTTTACTGGAGAGGGAAGGGTTAACAAATCCCTTTATAAGGGATACCTACTCTCTAATGTGTCAGCCTATGACTAAGCGCTACTAGGGGGCGCGAAACGCGTTAGGCCGTCTGTCCCTCCTGCCTGTCTGTCTGCCATATGTTGGATTGTCAATTTCGTTGCTTTTAAGGAAGTCGAATAAAGTTTGTAATTTCTTTACCTACCTACACCTAGTAGTGCCTGAATTTTTTCTTGGGAATAAGTTATAGTTTGAGCAACAGTCTAATTGCGCTAGAAGTAAGCGGTTTGTGCTTGTCGGGTTAGCGCAAGGGTGATACATTTTAACTTTCAACTCGTAATACCAGTGCAACCCGACAAGCGCAAAAAGTTTACTTCTATGGCAATTGGTGCTCTAGCGGAAGTGAAAAACACAGCTACACTTGACATCTGGCCCTTACAAGGAAGCATACTAAATTGTTTCAAGTATTGTTGGTCACTGTGCTCTTTTGTAATCATCTTATATGTCTAGCAGGAATAAAGTAGGGCAAATGTATCCAGTCATAGCTGCATACCAAAATATATGCATGAATTGTTTCAAGGAGAGATTCATTTACAAAAAATAGTTACAGTCTAGTCAAAATTAAACTTTCTTGATTCAGATAGGACATGCAATTTTAAACAACTTTCCAATTTACCTTTATCATCAAATTTGCTTTGTTATCTTGGTATTCTTTGTTGAAAGATAAATCTAGGTAGGCTCATACGCTAATTTCTCCAACATAGGTGTGTCCGGTCCACGGCGTCATCCTTACTTGTGGGATATTCTCTTCCCCAACAGGAAATGGCAAAGAGTCCCAGCAAAGCTGGTCACATGATCCCTCCTAGGCTCCGCCCACCCCAGTCATTCTCTTTGCCGTTGCACAGGCAACATCTCCACGGAGATGGTTAAGAGTTTTTTGGTGTTTAAATGTAGTTTTTATTCTTCAATCAAGTGTTTGTTATTTTAAAATAGTGCTGGTATGTACTATTTACTCTGAAACAGAAAAAAGATGAAGATTTCTGTTTGTAAGAGGAAGATGATTTTAGCAGAAGTTACTAAAATCGATTGCTGTTTCCACACAGGACTGTTGAGATGAAGTAACTTCAGTTGGGGGAAACAGTTGGCAGACTTTTCTGCTTAAGGTATGACTGGCCATATTTCTAACAAGACTATGTAATGCTGGAAGGCTGTCATTTCCCCTTATGGGGACCGGTAAGCCATTTTCTTAGTTAAATAAAAGAATAAAGGGCTTCATAAGGGCTTAAAAAACTGGTAGACATTTTTCTGGGCTAAAACGATTGCTTTGCTAGGCATATTTTGCAGATTCTAACTATTAATGGTTATTATAATCTTGGGGATTGTTTAGAAAAACGGCAGGCACTGTGTTGGACACCTTTTTCAGATGGGGGCCTTTTCTAGTTATAGACAGAGCCTCATTTTCGCGCCACTAATGCGCAGTTGTTTTTAGAGAGCAAGGCATGCAGATGCATGTGTGAGGAGCTAAGAATCACTGAAAAAGCTTATAGAAGGCATCATTTGGTATCGTATTCCCCTCTGGGCTTGGTTGGGTCTCAGCAAAGCATATAGCTGGGACTGTATAGGGGTTAAATGTAAAAACGGCTCCGGTTCCGTTAATTTAAGGGTTAAAGCTCTGAAATTTGGTGTGCAATACTTTTAATGCTTTAAGACACTGTGGTGAAATTTTGGTGAATTTTGAACAATTCCTTCATACTTTTTCACATATTCAGTAATAAAGTGTTTTCAGTTTGAAATTTAAAGTGACAGTAACGGATTTATTTTAAAACGTTTTTTGTGCTTTGTTGACAAGTTTAAGCCTGTTTAACATGTCTGTACCATCAGATAAGCTATGTTCTATATGTATGAAAGCCAAGGTGTCTCCCCATTTAAATTTATGTGATAATTGTGCCATAGTGTCCAAACAAAGTAGGGACAGCAATGCCACAGATAATGATATTGCCCAAGATGATTCCTCAAATGAGGGGAGTAAACATGATACTACATCATCCCCTTCTGTGTCTACACCAGTTTTGAAACGTGGTTTAGAAAGGAGCGCCAAATCTTGGCGAGGTCTGGTGCGGTATAGGTGTGAAAATATGGTATTCTGTCTGAGAAATTGTATAGCGCTATAGCTCAGCTACAATTATGGTAGTTGTGCTGTATAGATGTGTAGGTTTTGATATCTAGATATAAGATCTAAGAGTGGCACAGTTGATACATAAAAGCATTTAATACATATTAAACATATAAAACAAGGGTGTCGTTTAAAATATATTTTAACAGAACGGCAAGAAATAATGTGTAAAAACACATAAACACATAAATATCTATAAAAACACGCGTGTTTTGCTTTTTAGCTGTATGTATAATGTCTCATAAAGTTCGTCTCATATATAGTTGTGTTGGCATAAATCTGAAAATAATAAACAATAAAAAATAATAAAAAACAATGAAAAGTAAATAATGTCCAATAATCCCTTCTCAAAGTTAAGAGATATATAAAAAAAGGTTAAGTAGTGTCCAAAAATCCCTTCTCAAAGTTAAGAGATATAAATAGATTTTCACATGTGTATCCAAAAAATAAACTGTCCAAATTTAAGTGTTGTCCAAAAACGTGGTATAAATGAATAGTGCAAATCCAGCAGATTCAAAAGTTCTATTAAAAAAGCTTTGCAAAAAACATTTCAAAGAAACATTTAAAAAACATCAAAATGAAGGTAGAAAAAAAGGTCTATCAAAATATGGTGACAAAGAATAATCCGTGAAGTCAATCCAAAATAGTGATAAAAATAAGTCCAAAAAAGATGTAAAATATCCAAAAGATAAAAAACAAAAAATAAATGATTAGTATGTGCACAAACTAGTGAGAGTGATCCCAAAAAGGGGGCTTATGTGGAGGGGTTATGTTTCCATGTAGAAAAATTATTTGCTGTATAAAAATAAAAAATAAAAAATAAAAATAAGCAAAAATACAAAAATATAAATAAAAATAATCCTAGGGAATCTTCAAACCCTGAAAATAAAAGATAATAACAATAGTGTAATACTGTATTATAATTCAACAATCAAGGAATAAATAGCTACACCAGTTTTGCCCACACAAGAGGCCCCTAGTACATCTAGTGCGCCAATTCTTATTACCATGCAACAATTAACGGCTGTAATGGATAACTCTATAGCAAACATTTTATCCAAAATGCCTACTTATCAGAGAAAGCGCGATTGCTCCATTTTAAACACTGAAGAGCAAGAGGACGCTGATGATAACTGTTCTGACATACCCTCACACCAATCTGAAGGGGCCATGAGGGAGGTTTTGTCTGAGGGAGAAATTTCAGATTCAGGAAAAATTTCTCAACAAGCTGAACCTGATGTTGTGACATTTAAATTTAAATTAGAACATCTCCGCGCACTGCTTAAGGAGGTATTATCTACTCTGGATGATTGTGACAATTTGGTCATTCCAGAGAAATTATGTAAGATGGACAAGTTCCTAGAGGTTCCGGTGCCCCCCGACGCTTTTCCTATACCCAAGCGGGTGGCGGACATAGTAAATAAGGAGTGGGAAAGGCCCGGCATACCTTTTGTCCCCCCCCCCCTATATTTAAGAAATTATTTCCTATAGTCGACCCCAGAAAGGACTTATGGCAGACAGTCCCCAAGGTCGAGGGGGCGGTTTCTACTCTAAATAAACGCACTACTATTCCTATCGAAGATAGTTGTGCTTTCAAAGATCCTATGGATAAAAAATTAGAAGGTTTGCTTAAAAAGATTTTTGTTCAGCAGGGTTACCTTCTACAACCAATTTCATGCATTGTTCCTGTCACTACGCAGCGTGTTTCTGGTTCGAGGAACTAGAAAAGTCGCTCAATAAAGAATCTTCGTATGAGGAGGTTATGGACAGAGTTCAAGCACTTAAATTGGCTAACTCTTTTATTTTAGATGCCGCTTTGCAATTAGCTAGATTAGCGGCGAAAAATTCAGGGTTTGCTATCGTGGCGCGCAGAGCGCTTTGGCTAAAGTCTTGGTCAGCGGATGTGTCTTCCAAGACAAAATTGCTTAACATCCCTTTCAAGGGTAAAACATTATTTGGACCTGATTTGAAAGAGATTATTTCAGACATCACTGGGGGAAAGGGCCACGCCCTCCCACAGGATAGGTCTTTTAAGGCTAAAAATAGGCCTAATTTTCATCCCTTTCGCAGAAACGGACCAGCCTCTAATTCTACATCCTCTAAGCAAGAGGGTAATACTTCACAACCCAAACCAGCCTGGAGACCAATGCAAGGCTGGAACAAGGGTAAGCAGGCCAAGAAGCCTACCACTGCTACCAAAACAGCATGAAGGGATGGCCCCCGATCCGGGACCGGATCTGGTGGGGGGCACACTTTCTCTCTTTGCTCAGGCTTGGGCAAGAGATATTCAGGATCCTTGGGCGCTAGAGATAGTTTCTCAAGGTTATCTCCTGGAATTCAAGGAACTACCCCCAAGGGGAAGGTTCCACAGGTCTCAATTATCTTCAAACCAAATAAAAAGACAGGCATTCTTACATTGTGTAGAAGACCTGTTAAAAATGGGAGTGATTCATCCAGTTCCAATAAGAGAACAAGGGATGGGTTTTTATTCCAACCTGTTCATAGTTCCCAAAAAAGAGGGAACATTCAGACCAATTTTGGATCTCAAGATCCTAAACAAATTTCTCAAGGTTCCATCGTTCAAAATGGAAACTATTCGAACGATCCTACCTACTATCCAGGAAAATCAATTTATGACTACCGTGGATTTAAAGGATGCGTACCTACATATTCCTATCCACAAGGAACATCATCAGTTCCTAAGGTTCGCTTTTCTGGACAAGCATTACCAGTTTGTGGCACTTCCATTCGGATTAGCCACTGCTCCAAGGATTTTCACAAAGGTACTAGGGTCCCTTCTAGCGGTTCTAAGACCAAGGGGCATTGCAGTAGTACCTTACTTGGACGACATCCTGATTCAAGCGTCGTCTCTGTCAAAAGCAAAGGCTCATACGGACATCGTCCTAGCCTTTCTCAGATCTCACGGATGGAAGGTGAACAAAGAAAAAAGTTCTCTGTCCCCGTCAACAAGAGTTCCCTTCTTGGGAACGATAATAGATTCCTTAGAAATGAGGATTTTTCTGACAGAGGTCAGAAAATCAAAAATTCTAAGCTCTTGTCAAGTACTTCATTCTGTTCTTCGTCCTTCCATAGCACAGTGCATGGAAGTAATAGGATTGATGGTTGCAGCAATGGACATAGTTCCTTTTGCACGAATTCATCTAAGACCATTACAACTGTGCATGCTCAGACAATGGAATGGGGATTATACAGACTTGTCTCCGACGATTCAAGTAGATCAAAAGACCAGAGATTCACTCCGTTGGTGGCTGACCCTGGACAATCTGTCACAGGGAATGAGCTTCCGCAGACCAGAGTGGGTCATTGTCACGACCGACGCCAGCCTGGTGGGCTGGGGCGCGGTCTGGGAACCCCTGAAAGCTCAGGGTCTATGGTCTCGGGAAGAATCTCTTCTCCCGATAAACATTCTGGAACTGAGAGCGATATTTAATGCTCTCAAAGCTTGGCCTCAACTAGCAAAGGCCAAATTCATAAGGTTTCAATCAGACAACATGACGACTGTTGCATATATCAATCATCAGGGGGGAACAAGGAGTTCCCTAGCGATGGAAGAAGTGACCAAAATAATCCAATGGGCGGAGGATCACTCCTGCCACTTGTCTGCAATCCACATCCCAGGAGTGGAAAATTGGGAAGCGGATTTTCTGAGTCGTCAGACATTCCATCCGGGGGAGTGGGAACTCCATCCGGAAATCTTTGCCCAAATAATTCAATTATGGGGCATTCCAGACATGGATCTGATGGCGTCCCGTCAGAACTTCAAGGTTCCTTGCTACGGGTCCAGATCCAGGGATCCAAGGGCGACTCTAGTAGATGCACTAGTAGCACCTTGGACCTTCAACCTAGCTTATGTATTCCCACCGTTTCCTCTCATTCCCAGGCTGGTAGCCAGGATCAATCAAGAGAGGGCCTCGGTGATCTTGATAGCTCCTGCGTGGCCACGCAGGACTTGGTATGCAGACCTGGTGAATATGTCATCGGCTCCACCATGGAAGCTACCTTTGAGACAGGACCTTCTTGTTCAGGGTCCATTCGAACATCCGAATCTGGTTTCCCTCCAACTGACGGCTTGGAGATTGAACGCTTGATTTTATCAAAGCGTGGGTTTTCAGATTCTGTAATAGATACTCTGATTCAGGCTAGAAAGCCTGTAACTAGAAAAATTTACCATAAAATATGGAAAAAATATATCTGTTGGTGTGAATCTAAAGGATTCCCATGGAACAAGATAAAAATTCCTAAGATTCTTTCCTTTCTACAAGAAGGTTTGGAGAAAGGATTATCTGCAAGTTCTCTGAAGGGACAGATCTCTGCTTTATCTGTTTTACTTCACAAAAGACTGGCAGCTGTGCCAGATGTTCAAGCATTTGTTCAGGCTCTGGTTAGAATCAAGCCTGTTTACAGACCTTTGACTCCTCCCTGGAGTCTAAATCTAGTTCTTTCAGTTCTTCAAGGGGTTCCGTTTGAACCCTTACATTCCGTAGATATTAAGTTATTATCTTGGAAAGTTTTGTTTTTGGTTGCAATTTCTTCTGCTAGAAGAGTTTCAGAGTTATCTGCTCTGCAGTGTTCTCCGCCCTATCTGGTGTTCCATGCAGATAAGGTGGTTTTGCGTACTAAGCCTGGTTTTCTTCCGAAAGTTGTTTCCAACAAAAATATTAACCAGGAGATAGTTGTACCTTCTTTGTGTCCGAATCCAGTTTCAAAGAAGGAACGTTTGTTACACAATTTGGACGTAGTCCGTGCTCTAAAATTCTATTTAGAGGCTACTAAAGATTTCAGACAAACATCTTCCTTGTTTGTTGTTTATTCTGGTAAAAGGAGAGGTCAAAAAGCGACTTCTACCTCTCTTTCCTTTTGGCTTAAAAGCATTATCCGATTGGCTTATGAGACTGCCGGACGGCAGCCTCCTGAAAGAATCACAGCTCACTCCACTAGGGCTGTGGCTTCCACATGGGCCTTCAAGAACGAGGCTTCTGTTGACCAGATATGTAAGGCAGCGACTTGGTCTTCACTGCACACTTTTGCCAAATTTTACAAATTTGATACTTTTGCTTCTTCGGAGGCTATTTTTGGGAGAAGGGTTTTGCAAGCCGTGGTGCCTTCCATTTAGGTGACCTGATTTGCTCCCTCCCTTCATCCGTGTCCTAAAGCTTTGGTATTGGTTCCCACAAGTAAGGATGACGCCCTGGTTTTTTAATCAGGTCTGATGAATTATTTTCTCTAACTACAGTCACCACGGTATCATATGGTTTCTCCTATATATATTTCCTCCTGTCCGTCGGTCGAATGACTGGGGTGGGCGGAGCCTAGGAGGGATCATGTGACCAGCTTTGCTGGGACTCTTTGCCATTTCCTGTTGGGGAAGAGAATATCCCACAAGTAAGGATGACGCCGTGGACCGGACACACCGTTGGAGAAAGTAATTTATCAGGTAAGCATAAATTCTGTTTTTTAAGACAAAGCCTTTAACCGTTTTTCACAACTAGAGGGCATTAGCTTGTGTATTTCATATAGATTACATTGTGCTCACGCCCGTGGAGTTACTTATGAGAGGGCAGTGATTGGCTAAAATGCGAGTCTGTCAAAAGAACTGAAATAAGGAGGCAGTGTGCAGAGGCATAGATACAAGGCAACAACCGTGGTAAAAAGTGTATTAATATAACAATGTTAGTTATGCAAAACTGGGGATTTGGTAATAAAATGATTATCTATTGTTTAAACAATAAAAATTCTAGAGTAGACTTTCCCTTTAAGTTCTACGGTTGCTTTCTGTCACATGATTTTTGCAGAAGTCCTCTACTAAGCATGGGAAAGAAACGGACTTCCTGTTGTTAGTTCACGTCTGCTAGTGAGTACACATGAACCTGTAAAGCCAGCTAACGTCAAGCATTAGTAGACTTTGCTATTTATTTTTTTTATTTGCTCTTTAAAACATCTTTTGATTGGCAGTTCAAGGTAATGACTATCACTTTAAAAATAGAGAAACATTTATTAGTAGTAGTACATACTTTGAATTTCCTTTCAACAGAGTAGTTTTTTACCACCTCTTCTGATAAGCAGTTCAAGGTAATGCTTACTAATGTAAATAATAATGGTAGCAGGGATCAGAAAATCTGAATATTAAAAATGGACAATCAAGGACAAGTAGTAGTATATAATTTGAATTGCCTTTAGGAAGAGGTGGTATTTGTGCATAGGTAGTATTTTTACCACCTCTTCTGATATGAAGTGCAACATGATTACTATTGTAAATAATAATAGCAAGAATTAGAAAATTAGAATTTTAAACAACGGACAATAAAAATAAGTCTTTCAGAAGAGGTGGTATTTGTACAAAATCAGTTTTGTTTTTTTTATCCTGTTACATGATGTTTGCAGCAAAAGCACTCTACTGAGCATGGGCAAGAAACTGACTGGAGTAATGAAATTTAGTGCATGCATCTCCTAGCAACCACTTAGAAGGGAGCAGCTCCTTCTTTGCCTTCCTGTAGAGTCAACAGCCCCCTTGTGCGCTTGTGACAGGGAGTTATGGACCCTGCACAAGTTAAGTTAAAACAAAAAGGAAAAAGGGAAAATCATATAAAGGGCTATTAAGTATAACCCACTGCTTGGTGCTTTTTTATTACAACAATAAAACAGGCTGTTTTATATTGCTTTAAATATTAACTTCTATTACCTCATTTAAAACATATTAAGGAAAAATTATGGACACAGTTTTCTTTATATGAATTGTCCATGTTATTTGGTCAGCAAGCGCTACGCAGGTGCTGAACCAAAAAGGGGCCGGCTCCTAAGCTTACATTCCTGCTTTTCAAATAAAGATACCAAGAGAATGAAGAAAATCGATAAGAATAAATTAGAAAGTTGCTTAAAATTGCATGCTCTGTCTATATCATGAAATAAAAACATTTGGGTTTAGTATCCCTTTAAGCAAACAATACGGTAAGAATTATTGAAAGCAAGTAAAAGGAAATTTAAGAATGACAAAAAGACCAAGATTTTATTTCTGACTCTATTTATTAAATATTTCGTCCAAAATATTAAAAAGATCCATGGTTCATTTTGCAAACATTCCAAACGGCCAGATTATGAGTTTTGCGTTAGGAGCTGTGCGGTGCTAACGAGCAGTTTTGTCTCACCGCTCGCTTACCTGCAGCGCTTGTATTACAGGTTTTTACAAACTCAGCGTTAACAGGCAAGAAGTGAGCGTAGAGCAAAATTGAGCTCGTTACCGCACTCCAATACCAGCGCTGCTTAAGTCAGTGGTGAGCTGGTCGTACGTGCTCGTGGACGATTTCCCCATAGGAATCAACAGGGAGAGCCATCTGAGAAAAAGTCTAACACCTGCCAAAAAGCAGCGTAAAACTCAGTAACACAGCCCCATTGATTCCTATGGGGAAACACATTTTATGTTTACACCAAACACCCTAACATGAACCCCGAGTCTGAACACCCCTAATCTTACTGTAATACCTTGCGTCCAGGTATTTGTCTGTAATGTACTGATGCTGTAAATCTCCTGTATATGTAGTCAGGATTTAACTGGATCACAATTTGCAGAACTAATTCATATATATATGGTGTGTATCACAATTGGATAATCTGTTACCATTATTGTAAGGGAATGGCAACAATGTTTAACCTTTGTGAATGAGTTGCGTTTACTTTTGGTTGTATACAGTCAGAGGAGTAACTGATAATGTTAGTCCTGTAACCATGGAGACTTAGTGAGAGGGAGCTCTTGGTGTATGGTTAACTACACAGCCTTAGGATAATGTGTTCAGCTGAATCAGGTAATAAGTGTAAAGTATTACCTTATGCTGGATTAGTATGTTCCTTTCTTTCGTGTAACAGGCAAGCTGTCCGTTCGTGTGAAGATTATTTTCCTTAGCGGTGTTGACAACCGCGTCTGTATTGAAGTGAGAGCCCCCTGTTACGTCACAGAGGGGAGTGTCTGAAGTTCACCGGTCCCCGTTTCTGTCACGGAGTTCCGTTGTCTTTTCCTTAGCGGTGCTGACAACCGCGTCTGTATTGCTGAGGGAGCCCTCTGTTACGTCACAGAGGGGAGTGGCTGAAGCTCTCCGGTCTCCGTTTCTGTCACGGAGTTCCGTTGCCGGCAAAACTAATGTTCAACAAGTGCGGTATATACAGTGCACGGGAAGTTTGACTCCCTTTAGCTGGTCCTGCTTGTTAATCCGGATAGTCTGTTGAGAAGGTAATTCAAAGGTTTAGAAACAACAACAGCGCTGAAGTTGCCAGTGACAAATCTTTCAAAGCACCCGATTCTTTGTAAGTTCTATTTGTATAAACTGTTGGTATTCTCTTAGGTAGTTCAGGCTGTAGATGGAAACGAAATACAGGAGCTCTAGCTAGATCAACTCACAAGGTTGCTAACAAATTGCTAAGCACCTGGTTACAGGTGCAGTGGGGATTTGTAGTGTGAGTAGGAGGGCTTAGCTTAAAGGAGCAGTCCTGACATCACTCCCTCCTCAAACAAGTGGTCCCACCACTTGAGGTCTTGGTCGATCCGGGTAACGGCGGTGAAACTGTGCTACCAATCGGGGTGCGTTCAGGTTAGCGGAAGGTTCCCAGGAGTTGTCCTCATTTGAGTATCCTTTCCAATGCACCAAGTATTCTAGGCAACCTTTGTGGTGTCGGGAATCCAAGATGTGTTTTACCTCATACTCGTCCACAGGAGGTAGCACTGGAGGAGGAGGTAGAACTGGTGCTGTCTCTCTCAGCTTCCCCGCTGGCTTTAATAAGGACACATGGAAAGTGGGGTGTACACGTAAGCTTGGGGGAAGATCCAGAGTAACAGCGTTTTGGTTTACAACCTTAAGGATTGGAAAAGGTCCTAAATAGAGTCTACCAAATTTCTTAGAACGTATTTGTAAACAAAGGTTTTTCGAGGACAACCATGCACGGTCCCCAACCCTATACTCAGGGGATGCTCTATGCCGCATATTGTAGTAACGTTTCTGTGCATCTTGAGATCTTTGTATATTCTGACGGAGAGTATTGAAGGTGTCTTTAAGGGAGTTGGTGTACTCGTCTACTAGGGGTGAGGACGAGATTGTAGAGTCAGAGAAAGAAAAGGTAGGGTGGAAACCGTAATTTGCATAAAAAGGTGTCATTTTTGTGCTGGAGTTAATTGAATCATTATAAGCGAACTCTGCCAGAGGTAACAGTCTTGCCCAATCGGTCTGGTGTTGGGTACAGAAACAGCGAATGTATTGTTCGAGCCATTGATAGACCCTCTCAGTTTGGCCATTCGTTTGTGGGTGAAAGGACGTGCTGTAGCGATGGTTGATCTGTAGGAGATGACATAACTGTTTCCAGAACCTGGAGGTAAATTGGGTACCACGGTCTGATGTTAAAATGGGTGGTACTCCATGTAATCGAACAATATGTTGTAGGAACAAGTCAGCTGTTTCGGAGGATGTAGGTAACTTCGAATAGGGAACAAAGTGGGCCATCTTGGTGAACAGGTCGACGACAACAAGTAATGTATTATACTTCTCTGACCTAGGAAGGTCCACGATGAAGTCAAGTCCCATATGCTGCCAGGGCTTATGTTGTACTTGTATGGGCATAAGGTATCCAAAAGGTTTGTTGGTCTCGTTTTTTGAACTTGCACATATTGAGCAACCTCGTATGTAGTCTGCTATTGTTTCTTTCATCTGAGGCCACCAAAAGCTTCTGGAAATCTTTTCATGTGTTCTTTGGACTCCCTGATGACCAGCCCCAGGTGTGTCATGGTAACAATATATTATACTGTGTCTTGAAGTAGGTGATAAGTATTTTTTGTCACCATGGTAATTTAACCCATCTGAATGTCTTTGTAAATTATATTGAGTGACTTCTTTGTCATCTACGGTGGTCTTGTCAAGAGGTCTCACTAGTGAAGAGGTAGTTGCTATGAAGCGTTCAGAGGGGATGATTGGACTAGTTTGGGAAGTGTTCTCTGGTGGCAGATCTTTTCTTGATAAGGCGTCAGCCTTCCCATTGAGTTTTGCGGGTCTGTAGGTGATAGTGAAGTTAAATCTTGTAAAAAATAGGCTCCATCGAGCTTGGCGTGAGGAGAGGGTCTTGCTTGTCTGTAAATACTCTAAATTTTTATGGTCCGTTATCTGAATGGGTTCTTCGGTACCTTCTAGGAGGTGTTGCCAGTGTTCAAGGGATTTCCTGATGGCTAATAACTCTTTCTCCCCGATGGGGTAGTTAGTCTCAGCTGGAGTCATAACTTTAGAGAAAAATGCGATGGGATGTATCGGTGAAGTGGAGGTAAGACGTTGTGACAGAACTGCGCCTTTCCCATAATCAGAAGAATTCACTTCTAGTATATATGGTAAAGTGGGGTCTGGATAGCGTAATAAAGGAGCAGTAGTAAATAGTGTCTTGAGGCGATCAAAGGCTTTCTGGGCTTCAGTATTCCAGGCAAAAGGAGAAATGGTACCGGTTAGCCTTGTTAGAGGTTTCGCTATTTGTGAGAAATTCCTTATGAACTTCTTATAATAATTTGCGAAACCTAGGAAACGCTGTAATTCTTTCTTGGTTTTAGGTTGTCGCCAATTCCTAACGCTTTGGACCTTGGTCTCCTCCATCTTTATACCCTCCAGACTGATGTAATATCCGAGGAATGACAGATGAGTAACATGGAACAGGCATTTGGTTTGGCGTAGAGGTGATAATCCCTGAGTCTTGCTAACACCGTCCGAACATGTGTGATATGTTCCCGGAGATTGTTGGAATAAATGAGTATATCGTCAAGATATATGACCATGCAGATGTCAAGCAAATCCCTGAAGATATCATTCACGAAATGCTGAAATGTCGCGGGGGCGTTACAGAGCCCAAACGGCATTACGAGATATTCGTATAACCCATACCTGGTCCTGAAGGCAGTGAGCCATTCATCGCCTTTGCGTATTCTCACTAGGTTATAGGCTCCGCGTAGATCTAGTTTAGTGTAAATTGTTGCTTGGTGAATTCTTTCAATGAGCTCTGGTATAAGGGGTAGTGGGTAGCGATTTTTTATTGTCTTCTTGTTCAATTCACAATAATCTATAATGGGTCTTAGGGACATGTCCTTATTACGTACAAAAAAGATGCCTGCTCCAGCAGGTGATGTCGATGGGCAGATGAAACCCTTTTTTAAGTTGTCTTCGAGATAATTCTTCAAATGGTCTAACTCAGGTTTGCTGAGGGGATAGAGATGTCCAAAGGGAATGGTTGCACCTGGTTGTAATTCTATTGGACAATCATATTGTCTGTGAGGGGGTAAAGCTTCAGCCTGTTTCTTACTGAAGACGTCAGTGAAGTCTGAATATTCTGGAGGCAAACTCTGTACTTCTTCGCTGATGTTGAGTACTGATTCCAAGTCTGCATAACAGGTAGTAGAACAGTATGTGGAATTGAGATTGACTTGTAGATCTTTCCAGTCTATAGAGGGTTGATGCAGTTGCAACCATGTTAGACCTAAGACAATTGGGAAAAGAGGTGAAGGTATTACATCTAGTGATAAGTGTTCTGTGTGACCATTGGTGGTTTGTACCAAAAGTGGAATCGTTTGGTGTGTGATAGGCCCAGTTTTGATTGCTGTGCCATCAATAAGACGAATGTAGACAGGTTTTTGCTTACACACAATAGGTATTTTGTTTATTTTTACAAGGTTTACATCAATATAACTGTTTGTGGCTCCAGAGTCGATAATTGCTTCAGTGTTGAGTCTCTGCTGGTGCCACTGTAGAGACAAAAGTATATGACAGTAAGTGGGTTTAAGTAAGGTGGTAGTATGAACAGAACTGATTGAACACTTACGTCTTTTCATCTTGAGCAAAAGCGGACAGTCTTTTACAGCATGCGATGGATTTGCACAATACATGCAAAGCAGCTGACTCCTTCTGCGACTCCTCTCTTGGGGCGAGATGGGACCTCTGATAACACCCAAATCCATTGGTTCATCTGATGATCTCTGTGTTGAGGTCTGCTGGGGGTTAGATGGAGGGTGTCGTCATGGAGTATCAGATTGGTACCGCTCAACCTTCCTCTCTCCTCTAACCTCCTATCGATCTGTATTACGAGTTTCATCAGTGCTTCAAGACTGTTTGGAATGTCTATCCTTGCCAGCTCATCTTTGATTTGGTCTGAGAGCCCTAACCGAAACTGATTCCTCAGTGCGATAGCATTCCACTGAGAGTCATTACCATACTGCTTGAACTCTGTGATGTACTCTTCGACTGGCCTGCGTCCTTGTTTGAGAGCCCTCATCTTTGCCTCTGCAGTCAGTTGTATGTCACTATCTTGGTATAGTTCATCCATCGTGGAATAGAAACTTTGTAGTGAGGAGAGGATGGGATCATTATTCTCATAACATGTGTCAGCCCAGACTCGGCGTTCACCCCTTAAAAATGAGACAATGGTCAGAACTCTTATCCTGTCTGAATGATATGTCTTTGGTTTAAGTGTGAAGAGTAAATTGAACGCATTTTTGAACTGTCTGTAAGATTTCCTATTGCCTGCAAATGTCTCCGGTAAAGAGACCTGTGGTTCAGGTGGGAGATCCTTGTGTACTAATGTCTCTTTTATGATGCCACGCAAAGTCTGTTTCTCTAGTTGTAACTCTCTGAGACCTTGTGATAATTGATCCACCTTCTGTGAGAGATTGTAGACAAACTGAGGTAATTCTGCTGGATCCCTTTTAATTGGCTTAGCAATATGTAATACCTTGCATCCAGGTATTTGTCTGTAATGTACTGATGCTGTAAATCTCCTGTATATGTAGTCAGGATTTAACTGGATCACAATTTGCAGAACTAATTCATATATATATGGTGTGTATCACAATTGGATAATCTGTTACCACTATTGTAAGGGAATGGCAACAATGTTTAACCTTTGTGAATGAGTTGCGTTTACTTTTGGTTGTATACAGTCAGAGGAGTAACTGATAATGTTAGTCCTGTAACCATGAAGACTTAGTGAGAGGGAGCTCTTGGTGTATGGTTAACTACACAGCCTTAGGATAATGTGTTCAGCTGAATCAGGTAATAAGTGTAAAGTATTACCTTATGCTGGATAAGTATGTTCCTTTCTTTCGTGTAACAGGCAAGTTGTCCGTTCTTGTGAAGATTCTTTTCCTTAGCGGTGCTGACAACCGCGTCTGTATTGAAGTGAAAGCCCTCTGTTACGTCACAGAGGGGAGTGTCTGAAGTTCACCGGTCCCCGTTTCTGTCATGGAGTTCCGTTGTCTTTTCCTTAGCGGTGCTGACAACCGCGTCTGTATTGCTGAGGGAGCCCTCTGTTACGTCACAGAGGGGAGTGGCTGAAGCTCTCCGGTCTCCGTTTCTGTCACGGAGTTCTGTTGCCGGCAAAACTAATGTTCAACAAGTGCGGTATATACAGTGCATGGGAAGTTTGACTCCCTTTAGCTGGTCCTGCTTGTTAATCCGGATAGTCTGTTGAGAAGGTAATTCAAAGGTTTAGAAACAACAACAGCGCTAAAGTTGCCAGTGACAAATCTTTCAAAGCACCCGATTCTTTGTAAGTTCTATTTGTATAAACTGTTGGTATTCTCTTAGGTAGTTCAGGCTGTAGATGGAAACGAAATACAGGAGCTCTAGCTAGATCAACTCACAAGGTTGCTAACAAATTGCTAAGCACCTGGTTACAGGTGCAGTGGGGATTTGTAGTGTGATTAGGAGGGCTTAGCTTAAAGGAGCAGTCCTGACACTTACACTTATTAACCCCTAATCTGTCGCCCCCGACACCTGCATTATATTTATTAACCCCTAATCTGCCACTCCGGACACCGCCGCCACCTACATTATACTTATGAACTCCTAATCTGCTGCCCCCAACATCGCCGACACCTACATTATATTTATTAACCCCTAATCTCCCTCCCCCAATGTCGCCGCAACCTAACTACACTTATTAACTTCTAATATGCCGCCCCCAACGTCGCTGCCACTATAATAAACATATTAACCCCTAAACCGCCGCACACCTGCCTCGCAAACATAAGTTAAATATTATTAACCCCTAATCTGCCGTCCCTAACATCGCCGACACCTACCTACATTTATTAACCCCTAATCTGCCGCCCCCAATGTAGCCGCCACTATACTAAATGTATTAACCACTAAACCTAAGTCTAACCCTAACACCCCCTAACTTAAATATAATTACAATAAATCTAAATAAAAACTAATATAATTACCTAAATAATTCCTATTTAAAACTAAATACTTACCTATAAAATAAACCATAAGATAGTTACAATATAACTAATAGTTTGTATTTATTTTAACTAGGTAGAATAGTTACAAAATAGTTATTAACTATTTAATAACTACCTAGCTAAAATAAATACAAAAGTACCTGTAAAATAAAACCTAACCTAAGTTATACTAACACCTAACACTACACTACAATTAAATAACTTACCTAAATTAAATACAATTAAATAAATTACATACAATTAGCTAAAGTACAAAAAACAAACACTAAATTACAGAAAATAAAAAACAAATTACAGATCTTTAAACTAATTACACCTAATCTAATAGCCCTATCAAAATAAAAAAAGCCCCCCCCAAAATAAAAAAAACCCTAGCCTAAACTAAGCTATCAATAGCCCTTAAAAGGGCCTTTTGCGGGGCATTGCCCCAAAGAAATCAGCTCTTTCACCTGAAAAAAAATACAAACAACCGCCACAACAGTAAAACCCACCACCCACACAACCAACCCCCCAAATAAAATACTAACTAAAAAAACCTAAGCTCCCCAATGCCCTGAAAAGGGCATTTGGATGGGCATTGCCCTTAAAAGGGCAGTTAGCTCTATTGCAGGCCCAAACCCTAACCTAAAAATAAAACCCACCCAATACACCCTTACAAAAACCTAATGCTAACCCCCTGAAGATCGACTTACAGTTCTGAAGACCGGACATCCATACTCAAGGAAGCGGCAGAAGTCTTCAACCAAGACGGGCCGAAGTCCTCAACGAAGCCGGGAGAAGTCTTCATCCAAGCCGGGAGAAGTCTTCATCCAAGCCGGGAGAAGTGGTCCTACAGACGGGCAGAAGTCTTCATCCATCCGACGCGGAGCGGATCCATCCTCAAGACATCCGACGCAGAGCATCCTCTTCATCCGGAGTCTTCTTACTGAATGAAGGTACCTTTAAGTGATGTCATCCAAGATGGCGTCCCTTAGATTCTGATTAGCTGATAGAATTCTATCAGCCAATCGGAATTAAGGTAGAAAAAATCCTATTGGCTGATCCAATCAGCCAATAGGATTGAGCTTGCATTCTATTGGCTGAATGTAACAGCCATTAGAATGCGAGCTCAATCCTATTGGCTGATTTCTACCTTAATTCCGATTGGCTGATAGAATACTATCAGCCAATTTGAATCTAAGGGACGCCATCTTGGATGACGTCACTTAAAGGAACCGTCATTCAGAAAGAAGATTTTGTTTGAAGAGGATGCTCCGCGTCGGATGTCTTGAAGATGGACCCGCTCCGCGTCGGTTGGATGAAGATAGAAGATGCCGTCTGGAGGACCACTTCGCCCAGCTTGGATGAAGACTTCTACCGGCTTCGTTGAGGACTTCGGCCCGGTTAGATGAAGACTTCTGCTGCTTCCTTGAGGATGGATGTACGGTCTTCAGAACAGTAAGTCGATCTTCAGGGGGATAGTGTTAGGTTTTTTTAAGGGTGTATTGGGTGGGTTTTATTTTTTAGATTAGGGTTTGGGCCACAAAAGAGCTAACTGGCCTTTTAAGGGCAATGTCCATCCAAATGCCCTTTTCAGGGCAATGGGGAGCTTAGGTTTTTTTAGATAGTATTTTATTTGGGGGGTTGGTTGTGTGGGTGGTGGGTTTTACTGTTGGGGGTTGTTTGTATTTTTTTTTACAGGTAAAAGAGCTGATTACTTTGGGGCAATGCCCCGCAAAAGGCCCTTTTAAGGGCTATTGATAGTTTAGTTTAGGCTAGGGTTTTTTTTTATTTTGGGGGGGCTTTTTTTTATTTTGATAGGGCTAGTAGATTAGGTGTAATTATTTGAAATATCTGGTAATTTGTTTATTATTTTCTGTAATTTAGTGTTTGTTTGTTTTTTTACTTTATCTAATTTAATTTAATTTATTTAATTGTTGTTAATTTAGTTAATTTATTTAATTATAGTGTAGTGTTAGGTGTTATTGTAACTTAGGTTAGGTTTTATTTTACAGGTACTTTTGTATTTATTTTAGCTAGGTAGTTATTAAATAGTTAATAATTATTTAGTAACTGTTCTAGCTAGTTAACATAAATACAAACTTGCCTGTAAAATAAAAATAAACCCTAAGCTAGATACAATGTAACTATTAGTTATATTAAAGCTAGCTTAGGGTTTATTTTATAGGTAAGTATTTAGTTTTAAATAGGAATTATTTAGGTAATAATATTAATTTTTATTTAGATTTATTGTAATTATATTTAAGTTAGGGGGTGTTAGGGTTAGACTTAGGTTTAGGGGTTAATACATTTAGTATAGTGGCGGCAGATTAGGGGTTAATAAATGTAGATAGGTGGCGGCGATGTTAGGGATGGCAGATTAGGAGTTAATAATATTTAACTAGTGTTTGCAAGGCGGGAGTGTTCGGCGGTTTAGGGGTTAATATGTTTATTATAGTGGCGGCGATGTCCGGAGCAGCAGATTAGGGGTTAAAATTTTTATTTTAGTGTTTGCAATGCGGGAGGGCCTTGGTTTAGGGGTTACTAGGTAGTTTATGGGTGTTAGTGAACTTTTTAGCACTTTAGTTATGAGTTTTATGTTACGGCGTTGTACCATAAAACTCTTAACTACTGACTTTTAAATGCGTTAGGAAGGTAGAGGGTGCACTGCTCACTTTTTGGCCTCCCAGGACAGACTCGTAATACCGGCGCTATGGAAGTCCCATAGAAAAAAAAACTTTACAAAGTTTACGTAAGTCGTTTTGCGGTAAGGCCAAAGAAGTGTGCGGTGCCCCTAAACCTGCAAGACTCGTAATAGCAGCGGTAAGGAAAAAGCAGTGTTAGGACCTGTTAACGCTGCTTTTTCAGCCTAACGCACAACTCATAATCTAGCTGAAATATTGCAGAATTTCAATTCAGTTTGATGCCAGGATACAAAACAAATAGCAAGGGACTGGAAGGAAGAGCTGTACCAGGTTTACACTGTGCTAATAAAATAATTGTGTATTTATTACTATGAACAATGAGGAATGCTTCCGTGTTTGGGTTGTTCTAATTAAAGGACCGGTATGTAACCACCATAGAACAAGAACAACAACAAATATATCAGTGGCTGTTATATATATACGATACTTTTACTGCTATAAATTTAATTAAATATCCGTATGGTATTACCTCTCTAGAAAAAAAAACTCAGAAGGCAAAGAAGAGGATGTGTTGAAAAGAAAATAGTGCAGCACAACGTTTTTAAAACCTTTTGGTTAAGCTGGCCATAGTGTGAGCCAATTGCAATATCGGATTCTTGATCATATGAATATACCTAGTCTAGTTAGAAACTGAGAGCTTCCCTTTAAGAGAGAAAAAAATGTGCGCATTCGCCTTTTACCCAACAATCCTTTCTGCACTAGAAAAGCTGTAGTTAACAGTTTTCTGCAACATAGAAGTTTCACAAAACACTTCCAAAATACATTACGAAGTACAGTTACACTCATATTAGCATTGTCTATTAAAAATTATTTTCAAAAAATATTGCACAAAAAAGGTATAAGGGCTTAAAGATACGAGATCTCGTGTGTTAGAAAAAAAAGCAGATGCAGGGATTTTTCATTGACATAAACACACATACATAGAGAAACATGGATTTATATGTACAGACATCATATGTTTAGCTATCTATACTATAAGTGCGTTTGTAATGTCCATCGCCGTCGGCAGTTGCGCACGCATCCTCAATGGAATGTTGGCAGCGCGAGGCCAAAAGAATTCACCTGGATGCAGCGAAGGCAAACAGAGCATTACAAAAAACAAAACAAAAAAAAAACGCCCGCATCAAGTAAATAAAAAAAACAACTAACCGCCCGCAATAAGTATATAAAAAAAAAAACGAACCGCCCACAATGAGTATATATAAAAAACTAACTGCCCGCAATAAGTTCAGAAAAGAAAAGAGAGAGCAAATATGACAGAAAAATGCTTATGCTCATAGAAAAGCACCTTTAGAAAATAAACAATCAGAAACACAAAAACAGCTTAGCATAAGCAATACAGAAAGGGAAACATAAAAGGAAACTTAGTGCAAGTTATGTTAAACGCCATCGCACAAATTTTGCAAAACATACTCAACACACTGCAGCACTTGCGAGATATGATGATTCATTTGATCATCATAACTGTGGAGAGCTAAATGTTATATGCACCAACTGTGATGCTGTACATTTTGCAATAGAGCAGCTATCAGAAACTATTCAGTCAATGCTGCAGCAAAGGAAAAGCAAATATTGAACCTATTAAAGTTGATCCTTTAATAGAAAGTTTAATGACAGGAAGTCATAAACATTAAAAAAAAAAAATACAAAAATATTAGATCTTTTAATAATTCTTTAGCATTTGCTTCAATATGGGCGAATATTGCTCCTCCTCCCGGTTATGGCCCTTAATGTTTTAGAATTAATGGACAAATTTATCACAGAAATGGATCACTTCATCCTTCCAATGAGGATAATAGAAAGTTTGCACAACTATATATTCTTGATCCAGATGAGGCTGCACAACAGCGCCTTATGATTGATGAAAATACAAATTGCAACCCTGAATTAATGACTGAGTTGAGTTCTTTTATGGCTTTAAAGAATCCTTTTGCTGAAGCATGTAAAATGTTGTATGAAGTAGAACAGGAATGTTAGATGCACCTCGAAATGGTGTTACACCTGCAACTGTGACCATGGCAATAGTACAAGATCACAAAGATGATCAACGTTGATATAATGCTTCTCGTTGTAATGAGGTAGCTATTATTTTCAAAAATGCAGATGGTGAAACTTCTCTTGAGCGAAATCTTATTATTCATTGTCGAAGTCCTAACAATGAAAAAATCCCAGAAAGAATAAGTATTTTAGATCCATATTTGGAGCCAATGTTGTATCCACTTATTTTCCCTTTTGGGGATCAAAGTTGGTCACCTAAAATGAAACTTAATTACAACCCTACTATTGTTAGAAATATAAGAACTCAAAGCCAAGAGAAAGGGTCACACAAATGCAATTTTATGGGTATATACTTTCCATCTGTCACGAGTTTAACCCATTTCTGAGTGCTGGCAAATTGACTCAGCAGTACTTTTTAGATGCATATGTTAAGACAGAAGGTAATTCTTTAAACTATGTTAGACAAAATCAGTCAAAATTGAGGGTTGAAAAGTATACAGGTCTAATGGACCATCTTCAAAGTGTAGCTGCAGAGCAGGGCTTACTTCCAGGCAAAGAGTTATACTTCCATCTACATTCAAAGGTAGTCCAAGAAACATGGTACAGAATTACCAAGGTGCCATGGCTATTGTAAGAAAGTATGGGAAGCCTGATTTTTTCATAGCTATGACATGTAACCCAAAATGGTCTGAAATTGTAGTTAATCTGAAAGAAGGTCAAGCAGTTGAATTTCGACCCGATTTAGTGGCAAGAGTTTTTCATTTAAAACTTCAAGAACTTCTTGATGACATCACAAAGAAACATGCTTTGGGTAAACCAGCTGCCAAAGTTCATGTAATTTAATTTCAAAAATGTGGATTACCTCATGCACATATTTTGCTTATATTATGTGCACAAGATAAGCCTAAAAATGCACAAGTAATTGATAGCTTTATTTATGCAGAAATACCTGGAATTCAAGTCAATCCTCGGTTACATGCAATTGTTACCAAACCCATGATACATGGGCCCTGTGGGGAGCATAATCTAAGATCTCCATGTATGGTTGATGGGGTTTGCTCTAAGCAATTTCCAAAATCTTTCCAAGAAGAAAACAGAATTTATGCTTACCTGATAAATTACTTTCTCCAACGGTGTGTCCGGTCCACGGCGTCATCCTTACTTGTGGGAATATCTCTTCCCCAACAGGAAATGGCATAGAGTCCCAGCAAAGCTGGCCATATAGTCCCTCCTAGGCTCCGCCCACCCCAGTCATTCGACCGACGGACAGGAGGAAAAATATAGGAGAAACCATATGGTACCGTGGTGACTGTAGTTAGAGAAAATAATTCATCAGACCTGATTAAAAAACCAGGGCGGGCCGTGGACCGGACACACCGTTGGAGAAAGTAATTTATCAGGTAAGCATAAATTCTGTTTTCTCCAACATTGGTGTGTCCGGTCCACGGCGTCATCCTTACTTGTGGGAACCAATACCAAAGCTTTAGGACACGGATGAAGGGAGGGAGCAAATCAGGTTACCTAAACGGAAGGCACCACGGCTTGCAAAACCTTTCTCCCAAAAATAGCCTCCGAAGAAGCAAAAGTATCAAATTTGTAAAATTTGGCAAAAGTGTGCAGTGAAGACCAAGTCGCTGCCTTACATATCTGATCAACAGAAGCCTCGTTCTTGAAGGCCCATGTGGAAGCCACAGCCCTAGTGGAGTGAGCTTTGATTCTTTCAGGAGGCTGCCGTCCGGCAGTCTCATAAGCCAATCGGATGATGCTTTTAAGCCAAAAGGAAAGAGAGGTAGAAGTTGCTTTTTGACCTCTCCTTTTACCAGAATAGACGACAAACAGAGAAGATGTTTGTCTGAACTCTTTTGTAGCTGCTAAGTAGAATTTTAGAGCACGGACTACATCTAAATTGTGTAGCAAACGTTCCTTCTTTGAAACTGGATTCGGACACAAAGAAGGTACAACTATCTCCTGGTTAATATTCTTGCTGGAAACAACCTTTGGAAGAAAACCAGGCTTAGTACGCAAAACAACCTTATCTGAATGGAACACCAGATAGGGCGGAGTACACTGCAGAGCAGATAACTTTGAAACTCTTCTAGCAGAAGAAATAGCAACCAAAAACAAGACTTTCCAAGATAATAACTTAATATCTATGGAATGTAGAGGTTCAAACGGAACCCCTTGAAGAACTGAAAGAACTAGATTTAGACTCCAGGGAGGAGTCAAAGGTCTGTAAACAGGCTTGATTCTAACCAGAGCCTGAACAAATGCTTGAACATCTGGCACAGCTGCCAGTCGTTTGTGTAGTAAGACAGATAAAGCAGAAATCTGTCCCTTTAGAGAACTCGCAGATAATCCTTTATCCAAACCTTCCTGCAGAAAGGAAAGAATCTTAGGAATTTTTATCTTATTCCATGGGAATCCCTTGGATTCACACCAACAGATATATCTTTTCCATATTTTATGGTAAATTTTTCTAGTCACTGGTTTTCTGGCCTGAACCAGAGTATCTATCACAGAATCTGAAAACCCACGCTTTGATAGAATCAAGCGTTCAATCTCCAAGCCGTCAGCTGGAGGGAGACCAGATTTGGATGTTCGAATGGACCCTGAACAAGAAGGTCCTGTCTCAAAGGTAGCTTCCATGGTGGAACCGATGACATATTCACCAGGTCTGCATACCAAGTCCTGCGTGGCCACGCAGGAGCTATCAAGATCACCGAGGCCCTCTCCTGTTTGATCCTGGCTACCAGCCTGGGAATGAGAGGAAACGGTGGAAACACATAAGCTAGGTTGAAGGTCCAAGGTGCTACTAGTGCATCCACTAGAGTCACCTTGGGATCCCTGGATCTGGACCCGTAGCAAGGAACCTTGAAGTTCTGACGAGACGCCATCAGATCCATGTCTGGAATGCCCCATAATTGAGTCAACTGGGCAAAGATCTCCGGGTGGAGTTCCCACTCCCCCGGATGGAATGTCTGACGACTCAGATAATCCGCTTCCCAGTTTTCCACACCTGGGATGTGGATGGCAGATAGATGGCAGGAGTGATCCTCCGCCCATTGTATTATTTTGGTCACTTCTTTCATCGCTAGGGAACTCCTTGTTCCCCCCTGATGATTGATATACGCAACAGTCGTCATGTTGTCTGATTGGAATCTTATGAATCTGGCCTTTGCAAGCTGAGGCCAAGCCCTGAGAGCATTGAATATCGCTCTTAGTTCCAGAATGTTTATCGGGAGAAGAGACTCTTCCCGAGACCATAGTCCCTGAGCTTTCAGGGGTTCCTAGACCGCGCCCCAGCCCACTAGGCTGGCGTCGGTCGTGACAATGACCCACTCTGGTCTGCGGAAGCTCATTCCCTGGGATAGATGGTCCAGGGTCAGCCACCAACGGAGTGAATCTCTGGTCTTCTGATCTACTTGAATCACTGGAGACAAGTTTGTATAGTCCCCATTCCACTGTTTGAGCATGCACAGTTGTAATGGTCTTAGATGAAATCGCGCAAAAGGAACTATGTCCATTGCTGCAACCATCAACCCTACTACTTCCATGCACTGAGCTACGGAAGGACGTGGAACAGAGTGAAGAACTTGACAAGCGCTTAGAAGTTTTGACTTTCTGACATCTATCAGAAAAATCCTAATTTCTAAGGAATCTATTATTGTTCCCAAGAAGGAAACTCTTGTTGACGGAGACAGAGAACTTTTTTCTATGTTCACCTTCCATCCGTGAGATCTGAGAAAGGCCAGAACGATGTCTGTATGAGCCTTTGCTTTTGAAAGGGACGACGCTTGTATTAGAATGTCGTCCAAGTACGGAACTACTGCAATGCCCCTCGGTCTTAAAACCGCTAGAAGGGACCCGAGTACCTTTGTGAAAATTCTTGGAGCAGTGGCTAACCCGAATGGGAGGGCCACAAACTGGTAATGTTTGTCCAGAAAGGCGAACCTTAGGAACTGATGATGTTCTTTGTGGATAGGAATATGTAGGTACGCATCCTTTAGATCCACGGTAGTCATAAATTAACCTTCCTGGATAGTGGGTAGAATCGTTCGAATGGTTTCCATTTTGAACGATGGTACCCTGAGAAATTTGTTTAGGATCTTTAAATCCAGAATTGGTCTGAAGGTTCCCTCTTTTTTGGGAACTACGAACAGATTTGAGTAAAATCCCATTCCTTGTTCCGTCCTTGGAACAGGGTGTATTACTCCCATCTTTAACAGGTCTTCTACACAATGTAAGAACGCCTGTCTCTTTATTTGGTTTAAGGATAAGGGAGACATGTGGAACCTTCCCCTTGGGGGTAGTTCCCTGAATTCCAGAAGATAACCCTGAGAAACTATTTCTAGTGCCCAGGGATCCTCAACATCTCTTGCCCAAGCCTGAGCAAAGAGAGAGAGTCTGCCCCCTACTAGATCTGGTCCCGGATCGGGGGCTACTCCTTCATGCTGTTTTGTTAGCAGCAGCAGGCTTTTTGGCCTGCTTACCCTTGTTCCAGCCTTGCATAGGTTTCCAGGCTGGTTTGGGCTGTGAGGCATTACCCTCTTGCTTAGAGGATGCAGAATTAGAGGCCGGTCCGTTCCTGAAATTGCGAAAGGAGCAAAAATTAGACTTATTCTTGGCCTTGAAAGGCCTATCTTGTGGAAGGGCGTGGCCCTTTCCCCCAGTGATGTCTGAGATAATCTCTTTCAATTCTGGCCCAAAGAGAGTTTTACCTTTGAAAGGGATGTTAAGCAATTTTGTCTTGGATGATACATCCGCTGACCAAGACTTTAGCCAAAGCGCTCTGCGCGCCACAATTGCAAACCCTGAATTTTTCGCCGCTAATCTAGCAAATTGCAAAGCGGCATCCAAAATAAAGGAGTTAGCCAACTTAAGTGCGTGAACTCTGTCCATAACCTCCTCATATGGAGTCTCTCTACTGAGCGACTTTTCTAGTTCCTCGAACCAGAACCACACTGCTGTAGTGACAGGAACAATGCACGAAATGGGTTGTAGGAGGTAACCTTGCTGTACAAAAATCTTTTTAAGCAAACCTTCTAATTTTTTATCCATAGGATCTTTGAAAGCACAACTATCCTCGATAGGAATAGTAGTTCGCTTGTTTAGAGTAGAAACTGCCCCCTCGACCTTAGGGACTGTCTGCCATAAGTCCTTTCTGGGGTCGACCATAGGAAATAATTTCTTAAATATAGGGGGGGGGGACAAAAGGTATGCCGGGCTTCTCCCACTCCTTATTCACTATGTCCGCCACCCGCTTGGGTATAGGAAAAGCGTCGGGGTGCACCGGAACCTCTAGAAACTTGTCCATCTTGCATAATTTCTCTGGAATGACCAAGTTGTCACAATCATCCAGAGTAGATAACACCTCCTTAAGCAGTGCGCGGAGATGTTCTAATTTAAATTTAAATGTCACAACATCAGGTTCAGCTTGTTGAGAAATTTTTCCTGAATCTGAAATTTCCCCATCTGACAAAACCTCCCTCATGGCCACTTCAGATTGGTGTGAGGGTATGACAGAACAATTATCATCAGCGCCCTCCTGCTCTTCAGTGTTTAAAACAGAGCAATCGCGCTTTCTCTGATATGCAGGCATTTTGGATAAAATATTTGCTATGGAGTTATCCATTACAGCCGTCAATTGTTGCATGGTAATAAGCATTGGCGCGCTAGATGTACTAGGGGCCTCCTGCGTGGGCAAAACTGGTGTAGACACAGTAGGAGATGATGTAGTATCATGTCTACTCCCCTCATCTGAGGAATCATCTTGGGCAATTTCATTATCTGTGGCAGTACTGTCCTTACTTTGTTTGGACGCTATGGCACAATTATCACACAATTTTGAATGGGGAGACACATTGGCTTTCATACATATAGAACATAGCTTATCCGAAGGCACAGACATGTTAAACAGGCTTAAACTTGTCAATAAAGCACAAAAAACGTTTTAAAACAAAACCGTTACTGTCACTTTAAATTTTAAACAGAGTACACTTTATTACTGAATATGTGAAAAAGTATGAAGGAATTGTTCAAAATTTACCAAAATTTCACCACAGTGTCTTAAAGCATTAAAAGTATTGCATACCAATTTTCAGAGCTTTAACCCTTAAAATAACGGAACCGGAGCCGTTTACAAAATTAACCCCTATACAGTCCCAGCTACAGTCTTTGCTGTGACCTAACCAAGCCCAGAGGGGAATACGATACCAAATGACGCCTTCTAGAAACTTTTCCAACTATTTTCAGGTCCTCACACATGCATCTGCATGTCTTGCTCTCAAAAACAACTGCGCAATAATGGCGCGAAAATGAGGCTCAGCCTACAACTGGGAAGGCCCTTCCTGACTGGAAAAGGTGTCTAACATAGTGCCTGACGTTAAAAAACGTTCCCCAAGTTTATAAGTGTGAAATATCAGCATTAACATGTATAAAATGTCCAAATAAAGCAATCGATTTAGCCCATAAAAGTGTCTACCAGTTTTATAGCCCATATTAAGCCCTTTATTCTGTTTGAAACTAAGAAAATGGCTTACCGGTCCCCATGAGGGGAAATGACAGCCTTCCAGCATTACACAGTCTTGTTAGAAATATGGCTAGTCATACCTTAAGCAGAAAAGTCTGCTAACTGTTTCCCCCAACTGAAGTTACTTCATCTCAACAGTCCTATGTGGAAACAGCAATCGATTTTAGTTACTGTCTGCTAAAATCATCTTCCTCTCACAAACAGAAATCTTCATCTTTTTTTGTTTCAGAGTAAATAGTACATACCAGCACTATTTTAAAATAACAAACTCTTGATAGTAGAATAAAAAATAAAAAAAACTACATTTAAACACCACATACTCTTAACCATCTCCGTGGAGATGTTGCCTGTGCAACGGCAAAGAGAATGACTGGGGTGGGCGGAGCCTAGGAGGGACTATATGGCCAGCTTTGCTGGGACTCTTTGCCATTTCCTGTTGGGGAAGAGATATTCCCACAAGTAAGGATGACGCCGTGGACCGGACACACCAATGTTGGAGAAACTTTGATCAATGTAGATGGTTATCCACGTTACAAGAGAAGCAAAAAAAGTGTTTCTATTGAAATAAATGGTAAGAAAATTGATAACTCTTGGGTTGTACCACACAACACATACTTGACATTAAAATACAACTGCCATATTAATATAGAAAGCTGTGCTTCTATAAAAAGTGTTAGGTACATATTCAAATATATTTATAAAGGGCATGACTGTGCAAATATTGCAATTAAAGAACGTGAAACACTTCTTCATGATGAGATAACTTCATTTATGGATTCCAGATATGTTAGTGCTCCAGAAGCAGCATGGTGGCTTTTTGGCTTTCATATGCACCATCAATCGCATACCATTGTGCGATTACAAGTTCACCTTCCTGGAGAAAAGTCAGTATATTTTTCAGAAGACAATATTGAAACTGCAGTAGAAAGAACACATTAAATTAAACCAAGAAGATTTGTCAGCTCATGCATATCTTTACACTGATATTCCTCAGCATTTTGTTTTTCATTGAAAGACAACAACATGGAAAAAAAAAAAAGAGTACAAGATCGAGCAAATAACACTATTGGTCGCATGTACTCTGTACGTTTCATTTCAGATGTTGAGAGATTTTGTTTACGCTTGCTTTTACTTCATGTTAAAGGAGCAACTTCTTTTGAAGATATCCGAACAGTTGATGGTGTTCAATTTCACACATTTAAAGAAGCAGCTCAAAAACGTTGTCTTTTTGAAGGTGATCAATCATGGGATTTAACTCTTCATGAAGCTGCAAGTCAAATGATGCCTCGACTGCTTAGAGAGCTTTTTGCTCATATTTGTGCTTTAGCATCTCCACCAAATGCTAAAGAGCTTTTTGAAAAGTACAAAGAAAAACTGAAGACTTTTCAAGACACCCAGGTCACACACCAGAGTGTCAAAATTGTTTAAATTATGCACTTAAAGATATTCAGAATATTCTAATTGTTATGGCAAAAATTGTCAGGACTTTGGTTTACCAAATCCTCCAAACAATTTACCTGAAAATCCCAGAGATCTCTATGATGCTTCTTTTGAAAGTTATACTGGAGTCCAAATGAAGGCATCTTTACATGACCTTCAAAGAGAACGTTTGAAAGAAAACATAATTTATGCTTACCTGATAAATTTATTTCTCTTGTGGTGTATCCAGTCCACGGATCATCTATTACTTGTGGGATATTCTCCTTCCCAACAGGAAGTTGCAAGAGGATCACCCACAGCAGAGCTGTCTATATAGCTCCTCCCCTAACTGCCACCTCCAGTCATTCGACCGAAGACAAGCAAGAGAAAGGAGAAACTATAGGGTGCAGTGGTGACTGTAGTTTAAAGTTAAAAAATACCTGCCTTAAAATGACAGGGCGGGCCGTGGACTGGATACACCACAAGAGAAATAAATTTATCAGGTAAGCATAAATTATGTTTTCTCTTGTAAGGTGTATCCAGTCCACAGATCATCCATTACTTGTGGGATACCAATACCAAAGCTAAAGTACACGGATGAAGGGAGGGACAAGGCAGGAACTTAAACGGAAGGTACCACTGCCTGTAAAACCTTTCTCCCAAAAATAGCCTCTGAAGAAGCAAAAGTATCAAATTTATAAAATTTTGAAAAAGTATGAAGCGAAGACCAAGTCGCCGCCTTGCAAATCTGTTCAACAGAAGCCTCATTTTTAAAGGCCCATGTGGAAGCCACAGCTCTAGTAGAATGAGCTGTAATCATTTCAGGAGGCTGCTGGCCAGCAGTCTCATAAGCGAAGCGTATTATACTTCTTAGCCAAAGCGAAAGTTGCCGAAGCCTTTTGGCCTTTCCTCTGTCCAGAGTAGACAACAAACAAAGCAGATGTTTGACGAAAATCTTTAGTAGCTTGTAAATAATACTTTAAAGCACGAACCACGTCAAGATTGTGTAATAGACGTTCCTTCTTTGAAGAAGGATTAGGACAACAATCTCCTGAATGATATTCTTATTAGATACCACCTTAGGTAAAAACCCAGGTTTGGTACGCAAAACTACCTTATCTGTATGGAAGATCAGATAAGGGGAATCACATTGTAAGGCAGATAACTCGGAAACTCTACGAGCCGAGGAAAAAGCTACCAAAAATAGAACTTTCCAAGATAAAAGTTTGATATCTATGGAATAAAGAGGTTCAAATGGAACCCCCTGAAGAACTTTAAGAACCAAATTTAAACTCCATGGTGGAGCAACAGGTTTACACACAGGCTTGATTCTAACTAAAGCCTGACAAAATGCCTGAACGTCTGGAACATCCGCCAGACGCTTGTGCAAAAGAATAGACAGAGCAGAAATCTGTCCCTTTAAGGAACTAGCTGACAATCCTTTTTCCAATCCTTCTTGGAGAAAAGATAATATCCTGGGAATCCTGACTTTACTCCATGAGTAACCCTTGGATTTACACCAATAAAGATATTTACGCCATATCTTATGAAAGATTTTCCTGGTGACAGGCTTTCGTGCCTGAATTAAGGTATCAATAACTGACTCGGAGAAGCCACGCTTTGATAAAATCAAGCGTTCAATCTCCAGGCAGTCAGTCTCAGAGAAATTAGATTTGGATAGTTGAAAGGACCCTGAAGTAGAAGGTCCTGTCTCAGAGGCAGAGTCCATGGTGGAAGGGATGACATGTCCACCAGATCTGCATACCAAGTCCTGCGTGGCCACTCAGGTGCTATCAAAATCACCGATGCTCTCTCCTGCTTGATTTTGGCAATCAAACAAGGGAGCAGAGGAAACGGTGGAAACACATAAGCCATGTTGAAGGACCAAGGCGCTGCTAGAGCATCTATCAGCGCCGCCTTGGGATCCCTGGACCTGGATCCGTAACAAGGAAGTTTGGCGTTCTGGCGAGACGCCATGAGATCCAGTTCTGGTTTGCCCCAACGATGAATCAATTGTGCAAACACCTCCGGATGGAGTTCCCACTCCCCCGGATGAAAAGTCTGTCGACTTAGAAAATCCGCCTCCCAGTTCTCCACACCTGGGATATGGATAGCGGATAGATGGCAAGAATGAATCTCTGCCCAGCGAATTATCTTTGAGACTTCCAACATCGCTAGGGAACTCCTTGTTCCCCCTTGATGGTTGATGTAAGCCACAGTCGTGATGTTGTCCGACTGAAATCTTATGAACCTCATTGTCGCTAGCTGAGGCCAAGCCTGAAGAGCATTGAATATCGCTCTTAGTTCCAGAATGTTTATCGGAAGGAGTGTCTCCTCCTGAGTCCACGATCCCTGAGCCTTCAGGGAGTTCCAGACTGCACCCCAGCCTAGAAGGCTGGCATCTGTCGTTACAATTGTCCAATCTGGCCTGCGAAAGGTCATACCTTTGGACAGATGGACCCGAGATAGCCACCAGGGAAGAGGATCCCTGGTCTCATGGTCCAGATTCAGTTGAGGGGCCAAATCTGTGTAATCCCCGCTCCACTGACTGAGCCTGCATAGTTGCAGCGGTCTGAGATGTAAGCGTGCAAACGGCACTATGTCCATTGCCGCTACCATTTAGCCGATTACTTCCATACACTGAGCCACCGAAGGGCGAGTAGTGGAATAAAGAACATGGCAGGAATTTAGAAGTTTTGATAACCTGGTCTCTGTCAGGTAAATTCTCATTTCTACAGAATCTATTAGAGTTCCCAGAAAGGAGACATTTGTGAGAGGGGATAGAGAACTCTTTTCTTCGTTCACTTTCCACCCATGCGACCTCAGAAATGCCAGAACTATGTCCGTATGAGACTTGGCAATTTTGAAATTTGACGCCTGTATCAGAATGTCGTCTAAATAAGGGGCCACTGCTATGCCCCGCGGTCTTAGGACCGCCAGAAGTGAAAGATTCTTGGGGCTGTAGCTAACCCAAAGGGAAGAGCTACAAACTGGTAATGCCTGTCTAGGAAGGCAAACCTGAGAAACCGATGATGATCTTTGTGTATCGGAATGTGAAGATAAGCATCCTTTAAATCCACTGTAGTCATGTATTGACCCTCCTGGATCATAGGCAGGATGGTACGAATAGTCTCCATCTTGAATGATGGGACCCTGAGAAATTTGTTTAAGATCTTGAGATCTAAGATTGGTCTGAAGGTTCCCTCTTTTTTGGGAACCACAAACAGATTTGAATAGAATCCTTGTCCCTGTTCCTCCTTTGGAACTGGGTGGATAACTCCCATAACTAGGAGGTCTTGAACACAGTGTAAAAATGCCTCACTCTTTATCTGGTTTGCAGATAATTGTGAAAGGTGAAATCTCCCTTTTGGAGGAGAAGCTTTGAAGTCCAGAAGATATCCCTGGGATACAATTTCCAACGCCCAGGGATCCTGGACATCTCTTGCCCAAGCCTGGGCGAAGAGCGAAAGTCTGCCCCCTACTAGATCCGTTACCGGATCGGGGGCCAATCCTTCATGCTGTCTTAGAGGCAGCAGCAGGCTTTTTGGCCTGCTTACCTTTGTTCCAAGTCTGGTTAGGTCTCCAGACCGACTTGGACTGGGCAAAAGTTCCCTCTTGTTTTGTATTAGAGGAAGTTGATGCCGCACTCGCCTTGAAGTTTCGAAAGGCACGAAAATTAGACTGTTTGGCTCTTGATTTGGACCTATCTTGAGGAAGGGCATGACCTTTTCCTCCAGTGATATCAGAAATGATCTCCTTCAAACCAGGCCCGAATAGGGTCTGCCCCTTGAAGGGAATATTAAGCAGCTTAGACTTTGAAGTAACGTCAGCTGACCATGATTTAAGCCATAGCACCCTACGCGCCTGAATAGCAAAACCAGAATTCTTAGCCGTTAGTTTAGTCAAATGAACAATGGCATCAGAAACAAAATAATTGGCTAGCTTAAGTGCTCTAAGCTTGTCAAGTATATCATCCAATGGGGTCTCTACCTGTAAAGCCTCTTCCAGAGACTCAAACCAGAAGGCCGCAGCAGCAGTGACTGGGGCAATGCATGCAAGGGGCTGTAGAATAAAACCTTGTTGAATAAACATTTTCTTAAGGTAACCCTCTAACTTTTTATCCATTGGATCTAAGAAAGCACAACTGTCCTCGACAGGGATAGCAGTACGCTTAGCTAGTGTAGAAACTGCTCCCTCCACCTTAGGAACCGTTTGCCATAAGTCCCGTGTGGCGGCATCTATTGGAAACATTTTCTTAAAAATAGGAGGGGGAGAGAACGGCACACCTGGTCTATCCCATTCCTTAGTAATAATTTCTGTAAACCTTTTAGGTATTGGAAAAACATCAGTGTAAACAGGTACTGCATAGTATTTATCCAATCTACACAATTTCTCTGGCACTGCAATTGTATCACAGTCATTCAGAGCAGCTAAAACCTCCCTGAGCAACACGCGGAGGTGTTCAAGCTTAAATTTAAATGTAGATATTTCAGAATCAGGTTGAATCCTCTTCCCTGAGTCAGAAAACTCACCCACAGAAAGAAGCTCTCCTTCCTCAGCTTCTGCATATTCTGAGGGGGTATCAGACATATCTCTCAAAGCGTCAGTATGCTCTGTATTTCTTCTAACTCCAGAGCTGTCTCGCTTTCCTCGAAACCTAGGTAGTCTGGATAATACCGCTGACAGTGTATTATCCATGACTGCCGCCATGTCTTGTAAAGTAAACGCCATGGGCGCGCTAGATGTACTTGGCGCCTCTTGAGCGTGGGTCCCTTGAGCGGGATTTAAAGGTTCTGACACGTGGGGGGTTAGTCGGCATAACTTCCCCCTCGTCAGATTCCTCTGGTGATAAATTTTTTAAAGACAGAATATGGTCTTTATTACTTAAAGTGAAATCAGTACATTTGGTACACTTTCTAAGAGGGGGTTCCACCATGGCTTCTAAACATAATGAACAAGGAGTTTCCTCTATGTCAGACATGTTTAAACAGACTAGCAATGAGACCAGCAAGCTTGGAAAACACTTTAAAGCAAGTTAACAAGCAAGAAATAAAAAAACGGTACTGTGCCTTTAAGAGAAATAAAAAAGGTCAGAATTTGAAAAACAGTGAAAAAAAGCAGTAAATCAAACGAAATTTTTACAGTGTGTATAATAAGCTAACAGAGCATTGCACCCACTTGCAAATGGATGATTAACCCCTTATTTTAAAAAACGGATCAAAAAAACGATATAGACTTTTTTTAACAGTCACAACAAACTGCCACAGCTCTGCTGTGGCCCTACCTTTCCATACAAACGACTTTGGAAAGCCTAAATGCCCTTTAGAGAGGTCCTATAGCATTCAGGAGACTTCTTGAGGGAAGCTGGATGTCTCAGTCTGCAAAAGTTACTGCGCAATTAAGCGCAAAATTAGGCCCCTCCCACTCATGTCTACACAGTGGGAGGCCTAAGAAAACTGTTTCTAGGCAAATTTAAGCCAGCCATGTGGAAAAAAACTAGGCCCCAATAAAGTTTTATCACCAAAACATATATAAAAACGTTTAAACACTCCCAGCAAACGTTTTATATTGAAAAATAATAAGAGTATTACCTCTGACAGTAAGCATGATACCAGTCGCTATTAAATCACTGTAATCAGGCTTACCTTAAATAAATCTGGTATCAGCAGCATTTTCTAGCATTTACATTCTTCTAGAAAAATTTTAAACTGCACATACCTCATAGCAGGATAACCTGCACGCCATTCCCCAGCTGAAGTTACCTCTCTCTTCAGTTATGTGTGAGAACAGCAATGGATCTTAGTTACAACCTGCTAAGATCATTAGAGACCACAGGCAGATTCTTCTTCTATTTTCTGCCTGGGACCAAAATAGTACAACTCCGGTACCATTTAAAAATAACAAACTTTTGATTTGAAGAAAAAACAACTACGTTTCACCACATCTCTCTTACTGCTTCCATGCTTTTCGAGAGTTGCAAGAGAATGACTGGAGGTGGCAGTTAGGGGAGGAGCTATATAGACAGCTCTGCTGTGGGTGATCCTCTTGCAACTTCCTGTTGGGAAGGAGAATATCCCACAAGTAATGGATGATCTGTGGACTGGATACACCTTACAAGAGAAATCATTGCTGCATCGGAGAATTACACTTTACCACAAAGGTGTTATTTCCTTGATGGTCCTGGTGGTAATGGTAAAACCTACCTATACAAGACTTTGTTGAGGACATTTAGAGGAAATAGTGAGGTAGCATTACCAGTTGCTTCAACAGGTATTGCGGCAAATTTGCTTGAAGGTGGACGGACATACCCCTCACAGTTTAAGTTGCCAGTTCCTTTGTTGGATACTTCAACCTCTTCCATGAGGCAAACTTTTAATGATGCGCAAATGATCCGTACTGCAAAGATTATTATTTGGGATGAATCAACCATGTCTTCCAGTGATGCACTCAGATGTGTCGACAAACTCCTTCAAGAGTTGATGAATAACAAGAAACCTTTTGGAGGCAAAACGATTCTGCTCGGAGGTGATTTCAGACAAACTCTTCCTGTTGTTGCACAAAGAAGTAGATCCACTCTAGCATAAGTTTAAACTTTTGAAGTGGACTAATAATGTAAGATCTGTTGATCCAGAGTTTAGCTCTTGGCTTTTAAAGCTTAAAGATGGACTACTGACAAACGAGCATGGCTTTCATGAAGACATCTTTGAAATTCCATCTCAAATTAGCTAAGACTCCATTGTAAAGGAGATTTTTTATGAAAAACACAATTTATGCTTACCTGATAAATTTATTTCTCTTGTGGTGTATCCAGTCCACGGATCATCCATTACTTGTGGGATATTCTCATTCCCAACAAGAAGTTGCAAGAGGATCACCCACAGCAGAGCTGTAATATAGCTCCTCCCCTAACTGTCATAGCCAGTCATTCGACCGAAAACAAGCCGAGAAAGGAGGAACCATAGGGTGTAGTGGTTACTGTAGTTTAAATTTAAAAATTACCTGCCTTAAAATGACAGGGCGGGCCGTGGACTGGATACACCACAAGAGAAATAAACATAAATTGTGTTTTCTCTTGTAAGGTGTATCCAGTCCACGGATCATCCATTACTTGTGGGATACCAATACCAAAGCTAAAGTACACGGATGAAGGGAGGGACAAGGCAGGAACTTAAATGGAAGGAACCACTGCCTGTAAAACCTTTCTCCCAAATATAGCCTCTGAAGAAGCAAAAGTATCAAATTTGTAAAATTTTGAAAAAGTATGAAGCGAAGACCAAGTCGCCGCCTTGCAAATCTGTTCAACAGAAGCCTCATTTTTAAAGGCCCAAGTGGAAGCCACAGCTCTAGTGGAATGAGCTGTAATCCTTTCAGGAGGCTGCTGTCCAGCAGTCTCATAGGCTAAGCGGATTAAGCTTCTTAACCAAAAAGAAAAAGAGGTTGCCAAAGCCTTTTGACCTCTCCTCTGTCCAGAGTAGACAACAAACAAAGCAGATGTTTGACGAAAATCTTTAGTAGCTTGTAAGTAAAACTTTAAAGCATGGACCACGTCCAGATTGTGTAACACAAGGATGGAACCACAATCTCTTGATTGATATTCTTGTTGGATACCACCTTAGGTAAGAACCCAGGTTTGGTACACAGGACTACCTTATCCGTATGAAAAATCAGATAAGGAGAATCACATTGTAAGGCAGATAGCTCAGAGACTCTACGAGCCGAGGAAATAGCTACCAAAAAAAAAAAAAAGAGAACTTTCCAAGATAAAAGTTTGATATCTATGGAATGAAGAGGTTCAAACGTAACTCCTTGAAGAACCTTAAGAACCAAGTTTAAGCTCCATGGTGGAGCAACAGGTTTAAACACAGGCTTGATTCTAACTAAAGCCTGACAAAATGCCTGAACGTCTGGAACATCTGCCAGACGCTAGTGCAAAAGAATAGACAGAGCAAAAATCTGTCCCTTTAAGAAACTAGCTGACAATCCTTTTTCCAAACCTTCTTGGAGAAAAGATAAAATCCTAGGAATCCTGACCTTACTCCATGAGTAACCCTTGGATTCACACCAATAAAGATATCTACGCCATACCTTATGGTAAATTTTCCTGGTGACAGGCTTTCGTGCCTGTATTAAGGTATCAATAACTGACTCGGAGAAGCCACGCTTTGATAAAATCAAGCGTTCAATCTCCAGGCAGTCAGCCTCAGAGAAATTAGATTTGTATGGTTGAAAGGACCCTGAAGTAGAAGGTCCTGTCTCAGAGGCAGAGACCATGGTGGAAAGGATGACATGTCCACTAGATCTGCATACCAGGTCCTGCGTGGCCACTCAGGTGCTATCAGAATCACCGATGCTCTCTCCTGCTTGATCTTGGCAATCAGTCGAGGGAGCAGAGGAAACGGTGGAAACACATAAGCCAGGTTGAAAGACCAGGGCGCTGCTAGAGTATCTATCAGTGTCGCCTTGGGATCCCTGGACCTGGATCCGTAACACGGAAGCTTGGCGTTCTGGCAAGACGCCATGAGATCCAGTTCTGGTTTGCCCCAAAGGAGAATCAGTTGTGCAAATACCTCCGGATGGAGTTCCCACTCTCCCGGATGAAAAGTCTGACGACTTAGAAAATCCGCCTCCCAGTGCTCTACACCTGGGATATGGATAGCTGATAGGTGGCAAGAGTGAATCTCTGCCCAGTAAATTATTTTTGAAACTTCTAACATCTCTAGGGAACTTCTTGTTCCCCCTCGATGGTTGATGTAAGCTACAGTCGTGATGTTGACCGACTGAAATCTGATGTACCTCAGAGTTGCTAACTGAGGCCAAACCTGAAGAGCCTTGAATATCGCTCTTAGTTCCAGAATATTTATTGGAAGGAGAGACTCCTCCTGAGTCCACGATCCCTGAGCCTTCAGGGAGTTCCAGACTGCACCCCAACCTAGAAGGCTGGCATTTGTAGTTACAATAGTCCAATCTGGCCTGCGAAGGTCATACCTTTGGACAGATGGGCCCGAGATAGCCACCAGGGAAGAGGATCCCTGGTCTCATGGTCCAGATTCAGTTGAGGGGCCAAATCTGTGTAATCCCCGCTCCACTGACTGAGCCTGCATAGTTGCAGCGGTCTGAGATGTAAGCGTGCAAACGGCACTATGTCCATTGCCGCTACCATTTAGCCGATTACTTCCATACACTGAGCCACCAAAGGGCGCGGAATGGAATAAAGAACCCAACAGGAATTTAGAAGCTTTGATAACCTGGACTCCGTCAAGGTAAATTTTCATTTCTACAGAATCTATCAGAGTCCCTAGAAAGGAAACTCTTGTGAGTGGGGATAGAGAACACTTTTCCTCGTTCACTTTCCACCCATGCGACCTCAGAAATGCCAGTACTACGTCCGTATGAGACTTGACAATTTGGAAGTTTGACGCCTGTATCAGGATGTCGTCTAAATAAGGGGCTACTGCTATGCCCTGCGGCCTTAGGACCGCCAAAAGCGACCCTAGAACCTTTGTAAAGATTCTTGGGGCTGTAGCTAATCCAAAGGGAAGAGCTACAACTGGTAATGCCTGTCTTGAAAGGCAAACCTGAGAAACCGATGATGATCTTTGTGTATCGGAATGTGAAGATAAGCATCCTTTAGATCCACTGTAGTCATATATTGACCCTCCTGGATCAGTGGTAGGATGGTACGAATAGTTTCCATCTTGAACGACGGAACTTTGAGGAATTTGTTTAAGATCTTTAGATCCAAAATCAGTCTGAAGGTTCCCTCTTTTTTGGGAACCACAAACAGATTTGAGTAAAAACCCTGTTCCTGTTCCTCCTTTGGAACTGGATGGATCACTCCCATAACTAGGAGGTCTCGTACACAGTGTAAGAATGCCTCTCTCTTTATCTGGTTTGCAGATAATTGTGAAAGGTGAAATCTCCGTTTTGGGGGGGAAGCTTTGAATTCCAGAAGATATCCCTGGGATATAATTTCCAACGCCCAGGGAACCTGAACATCTCTTGCCCACGCCTGGGCGAAGAGTGAAAGTCTGCCCCCTACTAGATCCGTTACCGGATAGGGGGTCGTTCCTTCATGCTGTCTTAGAGGCAGCAGCAGGCTTTTTGACCTGCTTACCTTTTTTCCAGGTCTGGTTTGGTCTCCAGACCGTCTTGGATTGAGCAAAAGTTCCCTCTTGTTTATTATTAGAGGAAGTTGATGCCGCACCTGCCTTGAAGTTTCGAAAGGCACGAAAATTAGACTGTTTGGCCCTAGATTTGGACCTGTCCTGAGGAAGGGCACAACCTTTTCCTCCCGTGATATCAGCAATAATCTCCTTCAAACCAGGCCCGAATAGGGTCTTCCCCTTGAAGGGAATGTTAAGTAGCTTAGATTTTAAAGTCACGTCAGCTGACCATGATTTAAGCCATAGCGCTCTGCGCACCTGTATAGCAAAACCAGAATTCTTAGCCGTTAGTTTATTCAAATGAACAATGGCATCAGAAATAAAATAATTGGCTAGCTTAAGTGCTCTAAGTTTGCCAAGTATGTCATCCAATGGAGTCACTACCTGTAAAGCCTCTTCCAGAGACTCAAACCAGTACGCCGCAGCAGCAGTGACAGGGGCAATGCATGCAATGGGCTGTAGGATAAAACCTTGCTGAATAAATATTTTCTTAAGGTAACCTTCTAATTTTTTATCCATTGGATCTAAAAAAGCACAACTGTCCTCGACAGGGATAGTAGTACGCTTTGCTAGAGTAGAAACTGCTCCCTCCACCTTAGGGACTGTCTGCCATAAGTCCCGTGTGGTGGCGTCTATTGGAAAAAAAAATTCTAAAAATAGGAGGGGAAGAGAACGGCACACCTGGTCTATCCCATTCCTTATTAATAATTTCTGTAAACCTTTTAGGTATTGGAAAAACATCAGTACACACCGGCACTGCAAAGCATTTATCCAGTCTACACAATTTCTCTGGCACTGCAATGGTATCACAGTCATTCAGAGCAGCTAAAACCTCCCTAAACAACACGCGGAGGTGTTCAAGCTTAAATTTAAATGTAGAAATATTAGAATCAGGTATCTTTCCTGAGTCATTAACATCACCCACTGACTGAAGCTCTCCTTCCTCAGCTTCTGCATATTGTGAGGCAGTATCAGACATGGTTCTTAAAGCGTCAGTATGCTCTGCATTTTGTCTCACCCCAGAGCTATCTCGCTAACCTCTAAGTTCAGGTAGTCTGGCTAATACCGCTGACAGTGTATTATCCATGACTGCCGCCATGTCTTGTAAAGTAAACGCTATGGGCGCCCTAGATGTACTTGGCGCCATTTGAGCGTGAGTCCCTTGGGCGGGAGTCAAAGGATCTGACACGTGGGGAGAGTTAGTCGGCATAACTTTCCCCTCGTCAGATTCCTCTGGTGATAATTTTTTAAAAACAGAATATGATCTTTATTGCATAAAATGAAATCGGTACATTTGGTACACATTCTAAGAGGGGGTTCCACCATGGCTTTTAAACATAATGAACAAGGAGTTTCTTCTATGTCAGACATGTTTATACAGACTAGCAATGAAACTAGCAAGCTTGGAAAACACTTTAAATCAAGTTAACAAGCAAATATAAAAAACGGTACTGTGCCTTTAAGAGAAACAAATTTTGTCAGAATTTGAAAAACAGTGAAAAAATGCAGTAAATCAAACGAAATGTTTACAGTGTATGTAATAGGCTAGCAGAGCATTGCATCCACTTGCAAATGGATGATTAACCCCTTAGTTAAAAAACGTCTATTTCGTTTTTTTTAACAGTCACAACCAACTGCCACAGCAAGCTGTGGTCCTACCTTCCCCAATAAACGATTTTGGAAAGCCTTTGAGCCCTTTAGAGATGTCCTATAGCATACAGGGGACTCCTGAGGGAAGCTGGATGTCACAGTTTGTAATTTTAACTGCACCAACTGTAACTTTTATACTATAACAGTGGAAAGCCTCAGTAAACTGTTTCTAGTCAAAATTTAAGCCAGCCATGTGGAAAAAACTAGGCCCCAATAAAGTTTTATCACCAAAGCATATATAAAAACGATTAAACATGCCAGCAAACGTTTTATATTGCAATATCATAAGGGTATTACCCCTGGGAGTAAGCATGATACCAGTCGTTATTAAATCACTGTATTCAGGCTTAACTTACATTAATCCGGTATCAGCAGCATTTTCTAGTGTTTTCCATCTCTAGAAAAAATTATAACTGCACATACCTGATAGCAGAATAAACTGCACGCCATTCTCTCGCTGAAGTTTTACCTCATCTGTGTAATCCCCTCAGACATATGTGAGAACAGCAATGGATCTTAGTTACAACCTGCTAAGATCATAGAAACCTCAGGCAGATTCTTCTTCTATTTACTGCCTGAGATAAAATAGCACAACTCCGGTACTATTTAAAAATAACAAACTTTTGATTGAAGAAAATAAACTAGCTATATTTAACCACTCTCTCCTACAACGACCTTGCTTGTTGAGAGTTGCAAGAGAATGACTGGCTATGACAGTTAGGGGAGGAGCTATATTACAGCTCTGCTGTGGGTGTCCTCTTCCAACTTCCTGTTGGGAATGAGAATATCCTACAAGTAATGGATGATCCGTGGACTGGATACACCTTCCAAGAGAAAGTTAAAGATTCTGATGCTTTTAAGTTTTCAAAATTGGCAATTTTATGTCCAAAAAATAGCGATGTTGATAAAATCAATGAAGAAGTTCTTAGTTTGTTAGAAGGTGAAACCTCTACTATATGTAGCTTTTTCTAGGGTAAAAAGCTCTGCTGATGTAAAATTTAAGGTCATAGACGGACAAGAACAAGGCTTCTTATTAACTGGAAGTTATGCCTGATTTACTAAACATTTTGTTTATAAAAGAAATATACTTAAAGTAGACATAATTTGAAGACAAGCAATTTTGGATTTATTTAGGACAGTAGTTTGTCCAAATAGAGTGTTGCTATACCTGTAGTTTATTATATATAAAATATTTTTGATATATTTAGGACAGTATCCCATAAAAAATATAGTATTGCTACACCTGTAGCTTAAATATTTATATAAAAGCAGAGTTACAAAATAGGTTGTTGCTACATCTGTAGCTTAAAAAAATAATTAGACTGCCCTCTGGGCAGGCTTATCGACTAGTGTAGATAATGAAAAGATTTCACATTACAATCTTATGCACATTAAATAATATCGCAGAGGGATTTTCAGAGATATTCACATATAGATTTTGGGATATTTAGACATATATATATATTCATATAAAAGTAGAAGCATAGAGACAAGACCTGGTGTTGATCCCTGTAGTCCCACGCCACAAAAGCCAGCACACGAGATTTAAGCAACACACCTTCCTTTAATACAAAGCATAACGTTTCAGCTCCCACTGGAGCCTTGTTCACATGCAATAATTCATCACGATAGATCAGGCATATTACAACATACACAAGAAAAACCCTTATATACCCCCACCCACCAATCGGAAAGCCACATAAAAAACCGCCAAACACAAAGCTAATTGATACAGCTGTGTGTCAAGCGTGTCAAACCTGGACCGCAAGCCAAAATGCGTGTCCATGGTAACCTGCTCGTGGGTATAATGCTACTGCGCATGCGCGCTTGACGGAATAGTGCGCGCGTACGCAGTGACGACATGGCGTCAGAACTGGTTGTCATGGTGACCCCAAGCAACATATGCTAGAACAGCGGAACAACACGCTACTAAAGAGAAATAATGTATACACGTCAACGCATTCATTTATGGGCACCAGGGCAACACAGCGCATTACACACCTCATTAAACTAAAGATCTAATATTGATCGATGCCATAAACATATGTTAATAGACACATGCCTAGTAAATGACAAGAACAGGTCAGAATAACTATAGGATACACAAAAAAAATGTGAATTACATCCGATTGGACAGTGAAATTAACTTATTTATATCAATTTTAAAACATGTTGTTTTACTAATTGCTAGCCACTTATATGGTTATGAGTATCAGATCTGTTACTTAAATGGGCTATATCATGCCACTAGTATATTCCAATTAGGAATTAAAAGTAATTTAGATCATTCATATATTTATCAAAAGCACATAGTGACTAACAAGAGAAAAACTAAAATATATATACAAAATTTTGCAGCGTGTATCTAGGGTATGGTAGGAACATCAATAATGAGATGAGAAGAGACCCACAGTCATTTATAGAAGCAACTATAGTCAATGGACATATTTAAGCCACGAGGTGCTATAGTGTCAAGTCGGTAGATCCACCGTGATTCCATTTTTAGTAGAGCCTTGGCTCGATCTCCCCCACGTCTATTTTTCGGTACGTGGTCAATTAGAATGGTCCTCAATGAAGAGATAGAATGTCCAGCTTGTGCACAGTGGCGTGCCACCGGTTGGTCAGAGGTGCCTTTTTCCAAAGCCAATCGAATGGCTGTCTTATGGTTGGCCAACCTCTCTCTAAATGATGTGATTGTTTTGCCCACATAATACAGTGAACATGGGCAAATGATCACATAGATAACATAATCCGAAGTGCAAGTGAGCCGATGACGTATCTGGAAGGTTTGATTTGTGTGTGGGTGATGAAACTTATTTCCAATGATCATTCCATTACAAGTGATGCAATTTCCACATCTATAACATCCCTTCTTCTTAGGGGGTAACCAAGTTTGACTTTGGTAACTGGTAATGGGATCAGTCTTCATCAGTATATCACGAAGATTGCGCGCCCTCTTATACACCAATCTTGGCGGCGGTGTTACTCCAAATGGTAATGTGGTGTCAGTTGACACAATCGGCCAGTGTTGCTTAATTATGTCTTGTACTCTTCGTGAAGCTGGGGTGTACGTAGTAATGAAATTCATCCGTTGTTCGACCGGCTTGAGTGGTTTTGTTAGCAATGATTGTTGGCTGAGTGCTAATGCTTTATCACCTTGTTCTTTAATCAGCGATTCAGGATAGCCTCTGTCGATAAATTTTTGTGCCATTGCTTCTAGTTGAGCCTTCTTGTGGGTCTCCTCGGTGTTATTGCGTACAACACGCAGGAGTTGAGATGAGCTTACCCCCTTTTTTTGAAAGGATGGATGAAAACTATTATAGTGTAAAGTTGAGTTTTTGTCAGTAGGTTTGTTATATAATGTTGTGAAGAGTCTAATGCCAGATGGTGTATCCTTCGTATAGATCTCAAGGTCCAAAAAATGGATACCTTTGTCATTACAGTCCATCTTGAACCGTACAGTAGAATCAAGACTATTAAGATTATTAAACCAAGAGGTTAAAGACTCTTTGTCACCCCTCCATATCATGAAAACATCATCAATGTAGCGCTTGAAGAACCTGATGGAGCCCCGCTCAGCAAAAAAGATATGCTCCCGTTCATACATCGACATATATATATTTGCATAGGAAGGGGCCATGTTAGACCCCATGGCTGTTCCAAGTACTTGCAAATAAAAGGTGTTCTCAAATCGGAAGTAGTTTTTTGCTAAGCAGAGCTCCAAAAGCTCCAACAAGAACTCCACTGGTGGGCCACAGTAGTAAGAATTACCTGATAGGATTCTCCTGACCATCTCCATCCCATGTGAATGAGGGATAATGGTGTATAAATTCACAACATCCAATGTGACTAAAATGTCACCCACCTGTATATCATTCATCTGGGATAGAAGATGTATAAGTTCAGAAGAGTCCCTCAGGTAGGAATCAGTCGATTGGACAACAGGTTGCAGGAAGTGATCAATGTATTCAGCGAGAGGCTGGAGAAGCGAGCCCCTCGCCGATACTATTGGACGACCTGGTGGGTTAACCATACTCTTGTGTATTTTGGGCAATAAATACAAAATAGGACTAATAGGGTTCGCAACCGTTAGATAACCAAAGGTGTTCTCATCAATAAACCCTGCATTCCAAAGACATACACAAGAGTTTGTCAACCTGTTCTTTAAATTTGGTGGTAGGATTAAATGTCAACTTTCGGTAGGTTATACCATCTTCTAATTGTCTGAGTGCTTCACATCTATACATATGATAATCTAATACCACAATGGCACCGCCCTTGTCGGCTTGTCTAATCACAATGGTGCTATCGTCAGTTAGAGTTTTTAAAGCACTTCTTTCCATTGTGGTGAGATTATCATATGTATTGTTCAAATGAGATTGACTCGCACTGATGTCCGTGTTGACCATACGTGTGAATGTTTTAATCGTTGGGTGAGTAATAGGAGGTTCAAAAGAGCTCCTAACTTTAAATGGTTTAGGTTCATACTCAACACTATTTTTAAAAAACTCTTTCACACGTATGGTCAACACGGACATCAGTGCGAGTCAATCTCATTTGAACAATACATATGATAATCTCACCACAATGGAAAGAAGTGCTTTAAAAACTCTAACTGACGATAGCACCATTGTGATTAGACAAGCCGACAAGGGCGGTGCCATTGTGGTATTAGATTATCATATGTATAGATGTGAAGCACTCAGACAATTAGAAGATGGTATAACCTACCGAAAGTTGACATTTAATCCTACCACCAAATTTAAAGAACAGGTTGACAAACTCTTGTGTATGTCTTTGGATGCAGGGTTTATTGATGAGAACACCTTTGGTTATCTAACGGTTGCGAACCCTATTAGTCCTATTTTGTATTTATTGCCCAAAATACACAAGAGTATGGTTAACCCACCAGGTCGTCCAATAGTATCGGCGAGGGGCTCGCTTCTCCAGCCTCTCGCTGAATACATTGATCACTTCCTGCAACCTGTTGTCCAATCGACTGATTCCTACCTGAGGGACTCTTCTGAACTTATACATCTTCTATCCCAGATGAATGATATACAGGTGGGTGACATTTTAGTCACATTGGATGTTGTGAATTTATACACCATTATCCCTCATTCACATGGGATGGAGATGGTCAGGAGAATCCTATCAGGTAATTCTTACTACTGTGGCCCACCAGTGGAGTTCTTGTTGGAGCTTTTGGAGCTCTGCTTAGCAAAAAACTACTTCCGATTTGAGAACACCTTTTATTTGCAAGTACTTGGAACAGCCATGGGGTCTAACATGGCCCCTTCCTATGCAAATATATATATGTCGATGTATGAACGGGAGCATATCTTTTTTGCTGAGCGGGGCTCCATCAGGTTCTTCAAGCGCTACATTGATGATGTTTTCATGATATGGAGGGGTGACAAAGAGTCTTTAACCTCTTGGTTTAATAATCTTAATAGTCTTGATTCTACTGTACGGTTCAAGATGGACTGTAATGACAAAGGTATCCATTTTTTGGACCTTGAGATCTATACGAAGGATACACCATCTGGCATTAGACTCTTCACAACATTATATAACAAACCTACTGACAAAAACTCAACTTTACACTATAATAGTTTTCATCCATCCTTTCAAAAAAAGGGGGTAAGCTCATCTCAACTCCTGCGTGTTGTACGCAATAACACCGAGGAGACCCACAAGAAGGCTCAACTAGAAGCAATGGCACAAAAATTTATCGACAGAGGCTATCCTGAATCGCTGATTAAAGAACAAGGTGATAAAGCATTAGCACTCAGCCAACAATCATTGCTAACAAAACCACTCAAGCCGGTCGAACAACGGATGAATTTCATTACTACGTACACCCCAGCTTCACGAAGAGTACAAGACATAATTAAGCAACACTGGCCGATTGTGTCAACTGACACCACATTACCATTTGGAGTAACACCGCCGCCAAGATTGGTGTATAAGAGGGCGCGCAATCTTCGTGATATACTGATGAAGACTGATCCCATTACCAGTTACCAAAGTCAAACTTGGTTACCCCCTAAGAAGAAGGGATGTTATAGATGTGGAAATTGCATCACTTGTAATGGAATGATCATTGGAAATAAGTTTCATCACCCACACACAAATCAAACCTTCCAGATACGTCATCGGCTCACTTGCACTTCGGATTATGTTATCTATGTGATCATTTGCCCATGTTCACTGTATTATGTGGGCAAAACAATCACATCATTTAGAGAGAGGTTGGCCAACCATAAGACAGCCATTCGATTGGCTTTGGAAAAAGGCACCTCTGACCAACCGGTGGCACGCCACTGTGCACAAGCTGGACATTCTATCTCTTCATTGAGGACCATTCTAATTGACCACGTACCGAAAAATAGACGTGGGGGAGATCGAGCCAAGGCTCTACTAAAAATGGAATCACGGTGGATCTACCGACTTGACACTATAGCACCTCGTGGCTTAAATATGTCCATTGACTATAGTTGCTTCTATAAATGACTGTGGGTCTCTTCTCATCTCATTATTGATGTTCCTACCATACCCTAGATACACGCTGCAAAATTTTGTATATATATTTTAGTTTTTCTCTTGTTAGTCACTATGTGCTTTTGATAAATATATGAATGATCTAAATTACTTTTAATTCCTAATTGGAATATACTAGTGGCATGATATAGCCCATTTAAGTAACAGATCTGATACTCATAACCATATAAGTGGCTAGCAATTAGTAAAACAACATGTTTTAAAATTGATATAAATAAGTTAATTTCACTGTCCAATCGGATGTAATTCACATTTTTTTTGTGTATCCTATAGTTATTCTGACCTGTTCTTGTCATTTACTAGGCATGTGTCTATTAACATATGTTTATGGCATCGATCAATATTAGATCTTTAGTTTAATGAGGTGTGTAATGCGCTGTGTTGCCCTGGTGCCCATAAATGAATGCGTTGACGTGTATACATTATTTCTCTTTAGTAGCGTGTTGTTCCGCTGTTCTAGCATATGTTGCTTGGGGTCACCATGACAACCAGTTCTGACGCCATGTCGTCACTGCGTACGCGCGCACTATTCCGTCAAGCGCGCATGCGCAGTAGCATTATACCCACGAGCAGGTTACCATGGACACGCATTTTGGCTTGCGGTCCAGGTTTGACACGCTTGACACACAGCTGTATCAATTAGCTTTGTGTTTGGCGGTTTTTTATGTGGCTTTCCGATTGGTGGGTGGGGGTATATAAGGGTTTTTCTTGTGTATGTTGTAATATGCCTGATCTATCGTGATGAATTATTGCATGTGAACAAGGCTCCAGTGGGAGCTGAAACGTTATGCTTTGTATTAAAGGAAGGTGTGTTGCTTAAATCTCGTGTGCTGGCTTTTGTGGCGTGGGACTACAGGGATCAACACCAGGTCTTGTCTCTATGCTTCTACTTTTGTCTACATTTATCTTGGCCGTGCATTCGAGTGGTTGTTACATTGGTGAGTGCTGATCTTTCTTGTAAATATATATTCATATACATATCTCGCTATAAATAGATATATATTAGTCCAAAAATCATCACATATATAATATAGAGAAATAATTATTTAGAAATAAATAGAACATATTCCGTAAAGAAAACATTTTTACAGTTTTGCAGATTACCAAGTATCAGGATTGGACCGTCCTTTGACAGAGAGCTGCCTTTCATCCTGGATTATATGTAACTTTTAGGATCAAGTAGGAAGCGCCCCCTATGGGAATTGGTGTGTTTGTGGCACATTCTTTCTCTCATTTTTTTTATTTTTGTAATATGAAATATTCGCATTTCCATGTACTCTTTTCGAGGAGAATACGTCATGGGCTTTGTGCAACAGATTAGGATTTAGTTTTTTTTTTCTATTTGTCTTCTCCATTGACTTCTATGGGAGAATACGTGAACAAGCACGCAATTTGGCTTTTTGGATTAGGCGGGTTAACGCGCTATCAAAATAAGTTATTTTGCAACTTGTAATACCTGTTGCAACCCCAAATGTAAAAAAAAACATAACGTGTGCAGTGTTTTCGCAACTGCGATAAAAAGATTTGCTGCGCGACTTGTAATCTTGTCCTTTATGTGGGGACATAAACTTGATTTGCATTCCAGTAGCTTGTGTATTAAATGACCAATACATAAAGTAGAATGGCAAAATCAACAAATACATATAAAAAAAACATAATTTATGTAAGAACTTACCTGATAAATTCATTTCTTTCATATTAGCAAGAGTCCATGAGCTAGTGACGTATGGGATATACATTCCTACCAGGAGGGGCAACGTTTCCCAAACCTCAAAATGCCTATAAATACACCCCTCACCACACCCACAATTCAGTTTAACGAATAGCCAAGAAGTGGGGTGATAAAAAAGTGCGAAAGCATATAAAATAAGGAATTGGAATAATTGTGCTTTATACAAAATCATAACCACCACAAAAAAAGGGCGGGCCTCATGGACTCTTGCTAATATGAAAGAAATGAATTTATCAGGTAAGTTCTTACATAAATTATGTTTTCTTTCATGTAATTAGCAAGAGTCCATGAGCTAGTGACGTATGGGATAATGACTACCCAAGATGTGGATCTTTCCACACAAGAGTCACTAGAGAGGGAGGGATAAAATAAAGACAGCCAATTCCTGCTGAAAATAATCCACACCCAAAATAAAGTTTAACGAAAAACATAAGCAGAAGATTCAAACTGAAACCGCTGCCTGAAGTACTTTTCTACCAAAAACTGCTTCAGAAGAAGAAAATACATCAAAATGGTAGAATTTAGTAAAAGTATGCAAAGAGGACCAAGTCGCTGCTTTGCAGATCTGGTCAACCGAAGCTTCATTCCTAAACGCCCAGGAAGTAGAAACTGACCTAGTAGAATGAGCTGTAATTCTCTGAGGCGGAGTTTTACCCGACTCAACATAGGCAAGATGAATTAAAGATTTCAACCAAGATGCCAAAGAAATGGCAGAAGCTTTCTGGCCTTTTCTAGAACCGGAAAAGATAACAAATAGACTAGAAGTCTTACGAAAAGATTTCGTAGCTTCAACATAATATTTCAAAGCTCTAACAACATCCAAAGAATGCAACGATTTCTCCTTAGAATTCTTTGGATTAGGACATAATGAAGGAACCACAATTTCTCTACTAATGTTGTTGGAATTCACAACTTTAGGTAAAAATTCAAAAGAAGTTCGCAACACCGCCTTATCCTGATGAAAAATCAGAAAAGGAGACTCACAAGAAAGAGCAGATAATTCAGAAACTCTTCTGGCAGAAGAGATGGCCAAAAGGAACAAAACTTTCCAAGAAAGTAATTTAATGTCCAATGAATGCATAGGTTCAAACGGAGGAGCTTGAAGAGCTCCCAGAACCAAATTCAAACTCCAAGGAGGAGAAATTGACTTAATGACAGGTTTTATACGAACCAAAGCTTGTACAAAACAATGAATATCAGGAAGAATAGCAATCTTTCTGTGAAAAAGAACAGAAAGAGCAGAGATTTGTCCTTTCAAAGAACTTGCGGACAAACCCTTATCTAAACCATCCTGAAGGAACTGTAAAATTCTCGGTATTCTAAAAGAATGCCAGGAAAAATGATGAGAAAGACACCAAGAAATATAAGTCTTCCAGACTCTATAATATATCTCTCGAGATACAGATTTACGAGCCTGTAACATAGTATTAATCACAGAGTCAGAGAAACCTCTTTGACCAAGAATCAAGCGTTCAATCTCCATACCTTTAAATTTAAGGATTTCAGATCCTGATGGAAAAAAGGACCTTGTGACAGAAGGTCTGGTCTTAACGGAAGAGTCCACGGTTGGCAAGAGGCCATCCGGACAAGATCCGCATACCAAAACCTGTGAGGCCATGCCGGAGCTACCAGCAGAACAAACGAGCATTCCTTCAGAATCTTGGAGATTACTCTTGGAAGAAGAACTAGAGGCGGAAAGATATAGGCAGGATGATACTTCCAAGGAAGTGATAATGCATCCACTGCCTCCGCCTGAGGATCCCGGGATCTGGACAGATACCTGGGAAGTTTCTTGTTTAGATGGGACACCATCAGATCTATTTCTGGAAGTTCCCACATTTGAACAATCTGAAGAAATACCTCTGGGTGAAGAGACCATTCGCCCGGATGCAACGTTTGGCGACTGAGATAATCCGCTTCCCAATTGTCTACACCTGGGATATGAACCGCAGAGATTAGACAGGAGCTGGATTCCGCCCAAACCAAAATTCGAGATACTTCTTTCATAGCCAGAGGACTGTGAGTCCCTCCTTGATGATTGATGTATGCCACAGTTGTGACATTGTCTGTCTGAAAACAAATGAACGATTCTCTCTTCAGAAGAAAACTGAAGAGCTCTGAAAATTGCACGGAGTTCCAAAATATTGATCGGTAATCTCACCTCCTGAGATTCCCAAACTCCTTGTGCCGTCAGAGATCCCCACACAGCTCCCCAACCTGTGAGACTTGCATCTGTTGAAATTACAGTCCAGGTCGGAAGCACAAAAGAAGCCCCCTGAATTAAACGATGGTGATCTGTCCACCATGTTAGAGAGTGTCGAACAATCGGTTTTAAAGATATTAATTGAGATATCTTCGTGTAATCCTTGCACCATTGCTTCAGCATACAGAGCTGAAGAGGTCGCATGTGAAAACGAGCAAAGGGGATCGCGTCCGATGCAGCAGTCATAAGACCTAGAATTTCCATGCATAAGGCTACCGAAGGGAATGATTGTGACTGAAGGTTTCGACAAGCTGTAATCAACTTTAGACGTCTCTTGTCTGTTAAAGACAGAGTCATGGACACTGAATCCATCTGGAAACCCAGAAAGGTTACCCTTGTCTGAGGAATCAAAGAACTTTTTGGTAAATTGATCCTCCAACCATGATCTTGAAGAAACAACACAAGTCGATTCGTATGAGATTCTGCTAAATGTAAAGACTGAGCAAGTACCAAGATATCGTCCAAATAAGGAAATACCACAATACCCTGTTCTCTGATTACAGACAGCAGGGCACCGAGAACCTTTGTAAAAATTCTTGGAGCTGTAGCTAGGCCAAACGGCAGAGCCACAAACTGGTAATGCTTGTCCAGAAACGAGAATCTCAGGAACTGATAATGATCTGGATGAATCGGAATATGCAGATATGCATCCTGTAAATCTATTGTGGACATATAATTCCCTTGCTGAACAAAAGGTAAGATAGTCCTTACAGTTACCATCTTGAACGTTGGTATCCTTACATAACGATTCAATATTTTTAGATCCAGAACTGGTCTGAAAGAATTCTCCTTCTTTGGTACAATGAAGAGATTTGAATAAAACCCCATCCCCTGTTCCGGAACTGGAACTGGCATAATTACTCCAGTCAACTCTAGATCTGAAACACATTTCAGAAATGCTTGAGCTTTTACTGGATTTACTGGGACACGGGAAAGAAAAAATCTCTTTGCAGGAGGTCTCAACTTGAAACCAATTCTGTACCCTTCTGAAACAATGCTCTGAATCCAAAGATTGTGAACAGAATTGATCCAAATTTCCTTGAAAAAACGTAACCTGCCCCCTACCAGCTGAGCTGGAATGAGGGCCGCACCTTCATGTGGACTTAGAAGCAGGCTTTGCCTTTCTAGCTGGCTTGGATTTATTCCAGACTGGAGATGGTCTCCAAACTGAAACTGCTCCTGAGGATGAAGGATCAGGCTTTTGTTCTTTGTTGAAACGAAAGGAACGAAAACGATTATTAGCCCTGTTTTTACCTTTAGATTTTTTATCCTGTGGTAAAAAAGTTCCTTTCCCACCAGTAACAGTTGAAATAATGGAATCCAACTGAGAACAAAATAATTTGTTACCCTGGAAAGAAATGGAAAGTAAAGTTGATTTAGAAGCCATATCAGCATTCCAAGTTTTAAGCCATAAAGCTCTTCTAGCTAAAATAGCTAGAGACATAAACCTGACATCAACTCTGATAATATCAAAAATGGCATCACAGATAAAATTATTAGCATGCTGAAGAAGAATAATAATATCATGAGAATCACGATGTGTTACTTGTTGCGCTAAAGTTTCCAACCAAAAAGTTGAAGCTGCAGCAACATCAGCCAAAGATATAGCAGGTCTAAGAAGATTACCTGAACACAGATAAGCTTTTCTTAGAAAGGACTCAATTTTCCTATCTAGAGGATCCTTAAACGAAGTACCATCTGACGTAGGAATAGTAGTACGTTTAGCAAGGGTAGAAATAGCCCCATCAACTTTAGGGATCTTGTCCCAAAATTCTAATCTGTCAGACGGCACAGGATATAATTGCTTAAAACATTTAGAAGGAGTAAATGAATTACCCAAATTATCCCATTCTTTGGAAATTACTGCAGAAATAGCATTAGGAACAGGAAAAACTTCTGGAATAACCACAGGAGCTTTAAATACCTTATCTAAACGTTTAGAATTAGTATCAAGAGGACCAGAATCCTCTATTTCTAAAGCAATTAGTACTTCTTTAAGTAAAGAACGAATAAATTCCATTTTAAATAAATATGAAGATTTATCAGCATCAACCTCTGAGACAGAATCCTCTGAACCAGAGGAATCATCAGAATCAGAATGATGATGTTCATTTAAAAATTCATCTGTAGGGAGAGAAGTTTTAAAAGATTTTATACGTTTACTAGAAGGAGAAATAACAGACATAGCCTTCTTTATGGATTCAGAAACAAAATCTCTTATATTATCAGGAACATTCTGCACCTTAGATGTTGAAGGAACTGCAACAGGCAATGGTACTTTACTAAAGCAAATATTATCTGCTTTAACAAGTTTGTCATGACAATCAATACAAACAACAGCTGGAGGAATAGCTACCAAAAGTTTTTCAGCAGATACACTTAGCTTTGGTAGATTCAGCACTTGACAGCGATTTTCCTGTAGTATCTTCTGACTCAGATGCAACGTGAGACATCTTGCAATATGTAAGAGAAAAAACAACATATATATAAAGCAAAATTGATCAAATTCCTTAAATGACAGTTTCAGGAATGGGAAAAAATGCCAAAGAACAAGCTTCTAGCAACCAGAAGCAATAAAAAATGAGACTTAAATAATGTGGAGACAAAAGTGACGCCCATATTTTTTCGCGCCAAATAAGACGCCCACATTATTTGGCTCCTAAATGCTTTTTGGCGCCAAAAATGACGCCACATCCGGAACGCCGACATTTTTGGCGCAAAATAACGTCAAAAAATGACGCAACTTCCGGCGACACGTATGACGCCGGAAACGGAAATAGAATTTTTGCGCCAAAAAAGTCCGCGCCAAGAATGACGCAATAAAATGAAGCATTTTCAGCCCCCGCGAGCCTAACAGCCCACAGGGAAAAAGTCAAATTTTAAGGTAAGAAAAATGTTAAATTAAAATGCATTATCCCAAATATGAAACTGACTGTCTGAAAATAAGGAAAGTTGAACATTCTGAGTCAAGGCAAATAAATGTTTGAATACATATATTTAGAACTTTAGAAACAAAGTGCCCAACCATAGCTAGGAGTGTCACAGAAAATAAGACTTACTTACCCCAGGACACTCATCTACATATAGCAGATAGCCAAACCAGTACTGAAACGAGAATCAGCAGAGGTAATGGTATATATAAGAGTATATCGTCGATCTGAAAAGGGAGGTAAGAGATGAATCTCTACGACCGATAACAGAGAACCTATGAAATAGACCCCTTAGAAGGAGATCACTGCATTCAAATAGGCAATACTCTCCTCACATCCCTCTGACATTCACTGCACGCTGAGAGGAAAACCGGGCTCCAACTTGCTGCGGAGCGCATATCAACGTAGAATCTAGCACAAACTTACTTCACCACCTCCATCGGAGGCAAAGTTTGTAAAACTGAATTGTGGGTGTGGTGAGGGGTGTATTTATAGGCATTTTGAGGTTTGGGAAACTTTGCCCCTCCTGGTAGGAATGTATATCCCATACGTCACTAGCTCATGGACTCTTGCTAATTACATGAAAGAAACTAGATTTATTTTCTGACAAATTCAAAGTTAGTTCCATTTTCCTTCCCCCTGCATCATGTGACAGCCATCAGCCAATGCTCAGTAGGGGCTGGTGCCTCAGAAAGTGTGCATCTAAAAAGATTGTGCACATTTTGGTAATGGAAATTAATTGGAAATTGTGTGCTTTATCTGAATCATGAAAGTTTAATTTTGACTGTAGTGTACCGTTAATATGAAAAAATAATATAATGTAACACATTAATATAAGGACTAGTACATAATACAGGTATCATAATATTTATATATATAACACCCCTTTATTAATAGAGCTTTTGTTTCAATAAATAGTGCAGCTGCAAATGCCTGTCTCTATAAACTGCCTCTATGCCCTTGCTTAACATGACTATGCTCCTTGGAAGCTAGAGAAGGTGAATTCTCTCTCACCAGGGAAATAAAAAACAAAACAATTTAAATCTCGAAATTTCTGTCGCACAATAATGATTTTCAATTACTTTCAAATTAAATTACAAGCAAATCAATATAGCTTTTTACTAATCCATACCTTACATATAAGAATGTGCAATAGCTCTAGACATTACTCAAACTATACCTGCAAAACTTCAGTACGTTCATGCTGCATGTCTGTTAATAAAATATCATGCATACAAAGCCACATATAAGCTTAAAAGTAAATGTGACGAATGATAAAAGAATAATTAGATAATACGACTAAATACAACAGTGTAGCTCTCACTCAACACCAAAGTAAATTTATCCTTCCAGGCGTACTATGGGCCAGATTACAAGTGGAGCAGTATTTTTACGCTTCTGATAGAGCGCTAACTCCGCTAGAAGTAAGATTTTTGCTCGCATCAGATAATGCTCGTATTACAAGTTGAAAGTAAGCTGTTTCGCACGAGTGCTAACTGGATGCGCGTAAAGAGCCGAACTTAGAATATTGCGTGCAATAAACGTATTCCCCCATAAAAGTCAATAGAGCAAAAAAGTGGAAGAAAACTTAACACCCTACTCGAGCGCAAATCCAATTGCATATTCCCAAGTGCGCTAACCCGAAAATAAAATATTAATATTTCACACTCCAATGTTCTTCACATAGCAGAATATGTTCTATTTATTCATAAATAAATAGTTCTACATATATCTGATGGTATTTTTGTACAATATATATATCTATACCTATATATATATATATATATATATATATTATATATATATATATATATACTGTATATATATTATACACATGATTATATAAATAGGTATAGATATATACAGACATACTGTATATACAGGAATATTTATTTATAAATAGATAGAATATATTATGCTATGAGCAGTACATTGGAATGTGAAATATTTACAATAAATACACAGTATAACACTTTATTAAATACTAGTCCTAAAGCCTGTGTACAAGGGCCAATTTTTTTAAGTACCGTGGTCCCACCCCTTGCTCTCTCTCCCCCCTCTTTTTTGAGCTCTCTCTCTCCCCCCTCTCTTTTGCGCTCTCTCCCCCCCTCACTTTTGCTCTCTCTCCCCCCTCACTTTTGCTCTCTCCCCCCCTCTCTTTTGCTCTCTTTCTCTCTCTCCCCTCTTTTGCTCTCTCTCTCTTCCCCCTCTCTTTTTTGCTCTCTTCCCCCTCTCTTTTGCTCTCTCTCTCCTTCCTCTCTTTTGCTCTCTTTCCTCTCTTTTGCTCTCTTTCTCTCCCCCCTCTGTTTTGCTCTCTCTCCCCTCTTTTGCGCTCTCTCTTCCCTCTTTTTTGTTCTCTCTCAACTCATTTATGCTCTCCCTCAACTATTTTTTGCTCTCTCTCCCCCTCTTTTGCTCTCTCTCTCCCTCTCTTTTGCTCTCTTCCGCCTCTGTTGCTCTCTCTCCCCTCCCCTTCCTTTGCTATCTCTCTCTGCCCCTCTTTTGCTCTCTCTCCCACCTCTCTTTTGCTCACTCACCCCTCTTTTGCTCTCTCACCCCTCTTTTGCTCTCTCTCCTCTCTTTCGCTCTCTCTATCCCCCTCTCTTTTGGTCTCTCTCTTTCCCCCTCTCTTTTGCTCTCTCTCCCTCCTCTCTGTTGCTCTACTTCCTCCCCCTCTCTTTTGCTCTCTGCCCCCCCTTTGCTCTCTCTCTCTCCCCCCCTCTCTTTTGCTCTCTTTCTCCCCCCTCTCTTTTGTGCTGCCCCCTCTCTTTTGCTCTCTCTCTTTTTTGCTCTCTCTCTTCCCCCCTTTTTTGCTCTCTCTCTCTCTTTTGTTCTCTCTCACCCCCTCCTGTCTTTTGCTTTCTCCCCTCTGTTTTGCTCTCTCCCCTCTGTTGCTTTCTCCCCTCGTCTGGTCACGCCCACTCAGCACCCCTGCGCTCGGCCACGCCCCCATCACAATATGCCCAGCCACGCCCTCTCAATGGCAGAAAAACACTTTCTCTGCTGCTCAAGGCCAGGTATGTTTCTCCTTGCGCATTCTCTACTGCGCATGACTGCATCTGAGAAACATACCTGGCCTTTCATTATATAGGATGAATATTGCAAAAATATGTTTTACATGTTTTCATCTACTTGACTGCAAAGGGCTCAAATGCTCTTATATATATGGGTATATGTGTACATGTGTATTTATTTGTTTATATTTGTGTATATCTCTGTAAATACATATTCACACATAAATACACATGTAAACACACACACATTTATATATCGAAATTTGAAAGGAAACCAATGGCACTACTAGCGTATAAGACCTTAATTCCTACATTTATTTAATAATTTGTCAGGATGTGGGTGCTGTGTATAAAACCGTATTTAGCAAAGAAAGAGAAAGTATACACTTATAGCACTCCTAGGTCTGTAAAAAAATTGACTCTAACTGGATGATACAAATTATTCCCTAAGGAATAAGTGGAAGGGGAGAAAACAGATTGCAATTAAAATATAACTTTTATTGGGTTACGTTAAAAATAGGAATACACTTAAAATCACTCTTAAGCACCGATTTTCCTGATGTCAGCAAATTAGTACAAGTAAAGGTTATTGCTCCTAGTACTTAGGTGTTGATTGTGGGCTGGAGTGAGTGCTGCTGTATACTTGTATCTGGAGATCTGATATACCAAATTATTGGAGTCCAAAGTTACTAATTCTTATGTGAGAATTAAGTATATAATATATTCTTTATGTCTCAATAGTGATATATCTTAGCGGAGCTTGGTTTGGATTAAACACTGGATATATAATTTTAATATTTCTGCTTGTTGCCAAGGTGGGATTATATATACCCAATTTATTATTTGGATTCTGAATAGAATCTCTTAACTCCGCTTTTAAGTATTAGCAGTTGCCTACCCCCGGATTGAAGAGTAGGCTGTTCCCTTCACACTAACAAAAGCTAACCTTCATATATGCTTTTAAATTGTATCTGAATAATTGAACTTCATTGTAATACAATTTTATCTTTATTGAGACAATGTATATTGTTGTTGTACTTAATAGACTTTTGTGTATTGGTTTCTCTGCGATTATAAATGACGACCGTTGCTGTTTGGTGTGCTTAAACTATAATTTCAAAGATTATGTTCTTTAGTCTCTGCACTTGAGCTGTATGTGCTTCCGACTTGTGAATCATACACAGTTTGTATATTATGAACGAACTTCTGTAAGATTTATCTGCTCACAGTTTCTTTAATATCAGTTTAAATAGCTCTCTGTGATGCGGCAGTAGATAATCTTATATGTCGCAACATTGGAGCTTATCTGATTCTATCATCACAGAATTGATTAAGTACCCGTCTGGATAAATCACAATATACTGGTGATTAAATAATGTAGTTTCTTAGTATAATGAAACGTATCTGTTCTCAGTGACAACAAAGTTTAAGCAGATAGACGTACAAGCATTCCGCTTATGTTGTGAGTCTATAAAATTATAACCTAATGTTCGTATCAATTTCCACACTTGCAGTAAATTATACTTGATCTGTGTACATTTCACTTTGCATACAGACAGGATTGCCCCGGAAATAGGTTTGTGCACTGTTCTGTTGTATAAGCTGTATTAACGGCAGAAATTATGCATACGTGATCAAGCTGCACATACTCATCTAGTCCAAAGCTAATATGATAGTGCTCTGAATATATTTTGTGCACCTTAGTTATGTAAAACACAGCTATCTTACAACAAGCGGTATCATGGATGTGGATGTATACCAAATGCAACTCGAAGTGAGTTAAATTATTAGGCAGTAGCGCCAAACAAAGTTCTATTATTAAGTCTTTATATATTTTGCAAATTGAGGTTAGCTAATACAGGAGAGATAGTACTTGCAATAATATTCAGTACCAGCACCATATATTCAACACATGATTGCGATTTTCATGTACACAAATGCATATATATAAGTGCAAAAAGTCCAGCACTCACTATGCCATATTGCCTCCGGGGTGCATCCCACTCAATTTACATATAAAAGGCCAAAGAGAGCACTCGCCGCTGTTATCGTGCCAAAAAGTTGGCACGATAACAATGGCAGGTGCTCTCTTTGGCCTTTTATATATAAATATATTTATTTAGACATTCATATGTATGTATCTTTATGTGAAGCCCTTTGGCTGCCTTTTTTTCTCTAACACCTGATACCTCATATCTTTGAGCCCTTATAACTTTTTTTTTGCGCAATTTTTATAAAAAAATATTTTTATTAGACAGTGTTATTATGAGTGTAACTGTACTTTGTAATGTATTTTTGATGTGTTTGTGACACTTTTTTGTTTCACGAAACAATTAAACAGAGCTCTGAGGAAGCATTGTAGCATAAACCGCGATTGCACTCAAGTGATCGTGTTTACTTTTAACTTGTAATACGAGTGATAAACCCCATGCATGCAAACACCCGCAATAAACCCATTTATGCTTACGTGTAACTTAAAGTGCCACGCGTAATCTGGCCCTATATAAGGCAAAGTGCTCCATTTATCATTCTGTGGGCGGACAAGGTTTGCTGTCCTCGTTTGTCCAGCCTCATAGGGAGCCGGCAGCATTTAACATTTCACAATATTACGTTAAAATGAGCTATTATTACATTTTCCAATGTGCTTTGTAAACATTGTCATTGAATAAATGTATGTTATATTATGCAATAAATGTGTCATTTTGATAGCTTAAGTACAATTTATAAAAATTATAATATTGCTTTGTGAAGCAGTCTAATGTGTTTCTCCTAAGGGCAAGTGCTTAATCATAGACTGAATTATTAAAAGGCTGTGGATGGTGTTTTTTATATACCCCAGCTCAATTAGAAATATGGGTTGGGATAAGCCTCTTAAAGCAATCCCATCATTAAAACCTTAAAATTGAACTCCTTATTAAAACTGATAATAAAGTCTGTATTACCATGAATATTATCCAAATAAGTTTTTAACACACAAGGTTAAAAGATAAAGAAAAAAAAAACATGCAACTTATATCCAAATAATCACTGAACCAATTATTTCAATTTCCCAGTTTTGTCAATATAAATGTCTGAAAAATCATTCTTACAATGTAAAGTTTGTTCAAAACTCACATTTAGCCGCACTTTTTTGGTCGTTTTTTTTATAATATAGATTTCACATTAAAGAGACATGAAACCCAAAAAAAGTATTTCCTCATTCAGATAGAATTAAGAAAAAAACTGCCCAAAAGCATTTTACAGAAACCTCTGGGAGAGCATTACAATGTAAATGGATTAATAGAATTAATTTACCAAAAAAAAAAAATATTGCAGCCTTGAAAATACAGCCTCATGCCACATAATTAAAAACTAATCCTTATTTCAGGATGAATAACATTTGGATTATTATGTATTTTAAAAAGAAAACTATCTTTATATCGATTTTTTCCTCAAAAAGCCTTTTATTTTAAAAAAAAAAAAATTATTTAAATGAAAAAAAATTTTTTTTTTTATTTTCAAAAAAAAAAAAATCATTGCTTTTTATCCACCCTGGCATAAACAGAAAGTATGCTTTATGCTTTATGCTTTCTGCGGTTTCTCTCGTTCAGAGAGGGATTGCCTGGTATTTCGGGGCTGGACTGTACTGTGAAGTCAGGATCAGACTGATATGCTTCAGGAAAGTTCTTCTCTGTAAAAAGACACATGTTGAGCAAAAAGAGGCTGCTTCTAGGGTGGTAACTAGCCATAGAACAAGCTATTATGCTATTGTTCATTCCTAGGTTGAGTGCTTCTCTCTATTATTATAAACAGAAAGTATATCTACACTATAAAGGCGTTTGTAATGCGTCCGCCGCCAGTTGGGCACGTATCAGGGGCATGGTCGAGCAGAAGTAGGAGCAACGGGTCCATAACGTGGGCGAGGCCGGGCAGGAGTGCGGGTAGTGCGTATGCAATAAGGAAAATGGCCTGTGTACACGGGCTTCACCATTAGAATAGAAGAAAATTGAAAATATTCTTAAAATTATATGCTGGAATGCCTTAAAGATAGATAATGGGTTTAATGTCTTTTTAAGGACGTGAAGGGGAATTCCTGCGTTTAAAATAAATAAACAAATTCTAGGCCTTCTGAGATCCGCCCAGTTCCATATTATCCTTAAAGGGGCAGTCTAGACCCAATTTTTATTCTTTATTACATATTGTTACATACCAGACAAGCATCTTGCAACAGGTTCCACATCTATAAGCTTGTAAGCAGTACATGAAACTTTTAAATAATCATCGTTTGTTAGCAACTGAAAATGGCCACTAAGCTCCGCCCACAGCTTTCTTCTTGTCTAGTTAGCCTTTTTCTTGTATGACAGTTTAGCAGTGCACGTTTTAATATTTTTCAGTTAGCTATTTAAAATTCTGCATGTGCAACTGGAAATGCAGGGGACATTTATTGTAGGCGGACCAGCATCAGTACTAACAACTATTAATAGTTATTGTGGCTGTCAATTGGCAGTTCTGTTTGCTTTTTACTTGTGCATTTTTCTACTGTGAGTTATTATTATCATATAAATAATCTTTATATTCTTCTGGTAAGAAAATGTATTTTCTTCAATTATTGATTAAAAAAAAAGTTATGTAAAAACCAATATGAACTTGTTTTCTTTGCATTATTTGAAGTCTTAATACACTGCATATTTTTTTGTTTTTTTGACCAGTTGTCAATTTCATATACACACACACATAAGAGGCGTACTGACCATTCAGCAAAGTCGGCCCTTGACCAAGGGCACGGAACTCAAGAGGGCCTCTTGTCACTGTAGTAAATTTAATACCAGACATACATCTACAACATAATCGCGTTTGTAATGTGTCTGTCGCGCGCAGCCTGCAGCGCGAGGCAGCTTTAGGAGCTCCAGCTCT